>NC_081795.1:7499168-7759168 GCF_963082965.1 Carassius carassius | reverse complement strand
ATATATAGGAAGCTATAGACAGCCTACAGGCTGGTACAGGACATTACACAAAAGTGGCTATTTTTTAAAGCCACTAGATGAAGTTCTTTTCCTGGAACATTTTTTTTTAGGCTGGCACTCTATTTTGATGTGAAATGCTGCATTTATTGAATTTTTAAAAAAAAATAAATATAAAATAAAAAATGATATATTAATTCTAATGGAAAAAATAGCTCATAAAAATTATATAATTAATGCAAAGTATCATAAAAAAATCTAAAAATTCTAAATAATAATCAGAAAACATTATAGAACAAAAATATATTTGATTGGTTATCCTGGGAAAAAGTAAAGTACAATTTTAAGGCTTCGCCCGTTTTCGGGCGGGAGGAAGCTAAGTGTGACCCATTTACAAAGAAGCCAAGAGGGTTAAAGTGACGCGCGATTTGAAACGTTATATTCGTCGGGCACTTAACGTTATCCCTCTTCAAGCACTGATTATTACGCTTGTATAATGAAATTCACTTAACTACTTTATTTTGTCTGCATGTTTTACTCTTTTAATTCCAGATATAGTCTCACTGATGGTCTGAAATATCGTTACAGTCAGTATTTAATCACTTTTTAATAAATTATTTATGTTGGTTACACTTTATATCTGTCTATTGGTTAAGCACATATAAAAAATATTAAAAGTATTTCAGAAAGCTGGTGACTAAAACCACTGACCAGTTAAAATTGTGAATGAAAAAACAATGTCTGCAGTGTTTCATCTGAGACTTCATATAACCTTGTAATCTTGTAATCTACGCCTAGGGAAAAAAGTTTCACAACTTCTGTTTCATGACAGTTTTAATCACCCTTCTATAATTAAAGACTGTTATTGAAGCTTATAGGGATTATTGATACTCACTGATGGGGTGAACAGGTGACACAGATAAGGTTCAGAACTAGATATAATACATTTATCAATATATTTCTTTGTATTTTTGTAGATTTCCTAAAATTTCACATTTACATGCTTCTTTTCTCCTTACAGATAAGTTCTGTGAGCGGCTAAAACCAAGGTCAACATTAAAGGGTGAGTTGCACAATGCAAAGATGTTCACAGATTACACTTGTAATAGTTATGGTGTTTCTTTGAAAACTCACAATTCACAACATCAAGGGCTACACAGAAATGAGGCACACTACCTATTAGCTTGTTGCTAGCAGCTTGCACTTACGGTTCAGAAATGCGATGCATTTAAAAGTCATGTTTACCATCATCATCGGCAGTTATCTTCTGTGTCACAGGCAGGGACCTTTTCATGTCATTTTACTAGCTGTCAGAAAAATAATTGTGTGTGGTATGTTTAAATATATTTAAAGGAAAACAATTTAATATTTGCAGTAAGTTTATCACAGTGTAACTGATCTCTTATTTATCTTATGCATGACAACAGGAAGTTCCCCCTTTGACTGCAGAGAACTTTGTTTTCTGTTGACCAAGTCATAGTTAACGGCCACATCACCATCTTCTACGACGCTCTGAAGCTGATGTTTGCTTCATACTACTGCTTGAACATTTCATACCCAGGAAACCAAGAAGAAACGCAAGAGATTGTGCAAAGGTAAAAACACACTCATAAACTCACTCTCACACGTATCACACTCACACGCGTGTCCTCACACACAGTCACTCACTTTTTCAACACAAACTGACTTACGCATCCTTACATACACTCACTCTAACACACACTCTCACACACAGTCACACACGCACCCACACACTCACACACACGCAGAGTCCCAATTCGCACACTATCCGTCCTAAATAGTATGCGAAACTAGAATTAGTACGTCCCAAATCGTAGTATGTTGAAAAGAGTATTCCAAAGATACCCGGATGGTCTACTATTTCCGGTTAGAATTCGAAGTGCAGATCAATGCACACTCTTAAGTGCTAATATTGCCCACAACCCATTGCGTGCGGGAGGGAGGAGCTTTGTGATGGCTTTGCAGTGATGTAAACATGGCATCCGGATGCAGCAGCGGAGATGCGCCCTCAGCTTTTAAGTGTAAGAATTCAAATGTTTAACCCTAATTAAAGTTATATTTTATTGTCTCATAATATTATTGGGTTTATGTTGTGCTAAAAAAGTACTGTGTTTATCTTGTAGGGTCCGATGAAGATACTGAGCGCCTCATTAACGGATGTGGCAACCGTCAATAGCTCCAAATGCCATCCGAAAAGCAGGAGAGCCTGCAAGCCTGGCAAACCCTGCACCAACCTCCTCCAACTATTCACCCTGAGGGAGACGCACCATCATTTTTAGCAGGCCAAGGATAGCCCTGCTGACTTTGTGCACAACCCTGTGCACAGTCGATTTAGGGATGTCGAATGCTGAGGACACAACCTTATAGGATGCAGCATGGGCCAGCCAGTACAGAAACATCACCACCTCTATGTCTTTTGACCATCCATGATCAACCTGATAAGGCAGTGCCTCTATGAGGGTGATTATGGATGGTCTGGTCAGGCGCAGATAGGAGCGGAGGTCAGACTCCCTGTCCAAAAACATCCTCAGGATGGGGGCCGTTGCATTCAGCTGGCAGTATGGTGTGGGGTTATCAGGCTACAAAACAATAAATAAAAAGGCTCAAGTACAGTGTCATGCAAGTGTCTTTTTTATGTATTTCTTCAGTCTTAGATTTATACCTTACTATAAACCCTTATGAAAATAAACACCTTTTACTACACTAACCATAGTTTAACCACACTGACTTATTTGTAGTAATACTGTGGCTGTACAAATGTTAACTTTATTAGTCCAACCAAAGAAACATGGTTACTACACTTTTACTATAGTAAAAGCATGGTTCATTTTCATCTGGGTATTTTTGAGTTATATACATAAGTATAAAATTAAGTATAAAATACGGTAAACAATAGTTATACTATAAACTTTAAATATTAGAACTTTAAAATAAGTAGCTTTCGTTACACACATTGCACATGAACGTCAGAACCAGCCGCCTCACAAACGACCTGCGTTTGGTTCTACGACGACGCCCTGCTTCTTCACTCCTCAACTTGGTAGAAGAACACATTGTAAAATGTATTGTGAAAAAAAAGATGGGAATAGTAAATAAAATTCTATTGGACATACAAGAATGAATGAAACGTTAACAGTTGTGGTGTGCGTAACTAGGCAACCACGTTGTCGGTCACGTTGCATGACGTCATCGAAGTATGTCCCAGAACGTGCATACTCTTTTGCTACACACTCAAAAGTATGTACTTTTTCCTCACAAAAAAAGTACATACTTTTAGGTCGTAGTATAAGTAGGCGAATTGGGACTCAGCGACAGTCACACATGCATACTCACACACTCTCACACACACAGACACTCACATACATGCAGTCACACACATCCTCACACTCACATAGACAGACTCACAAAAGCATCCTCAAACTCACACACTATTACATACACATTCTCTCACATGCATTCTCACACACACACTCACAGTCACACATGCATCCTCACACTCTCACATATACACACTGTCACACACACATCCTCAAACTCACACACTCACATACACATACTCAGAAATGCATCCTCACACAAACACACACCTTCGCACACACAGTTACACACTTTCACACTTTCACATACTCTTACAAATGCATCCTTACACTCACACACTCTCACATACACATTCTCACACACGTATCCTTACACACACACACATACACTCACACATCTTCACACAGTTACACACTTTCACATACGCTTACAAATGCATCCTTACACTCACACACTCTCACATACACATTCTCACACACGCATCCTCACACACACACACACACACACACATACACACACACATCTTCACAAAGTTACACACTTTCACATTCTCTTACAAATGCATCCTTACACTCACACACTCTCACACATGCATCCTCACACACACACACACACACACACACACACACACACACACACACACACACACACACACACACACACACACACAAACACACACACATTCTAATACAAACATCCACATACTGAAACATAGTTACACATGCATCCACACACACACACACACTCTCACACGCATCTTCACACACACAGTTACACACTTTCACATACTCTTACAAATGCATCCGTACACTCACACACTCTCACATTCACATTCTCTCACACACTAACACACTCTCACGCGCATCCTCACACACGCTTCTAAGGCTGCATGATTAATCACATGCGTTTTTCAGGCGTGTCTCGTCAGTAAAGCCGGTCCTGTGATTAGTAGTAAATATCCATCACCTGTTTTCAAATCGAGCAACATTTAATACACAGAGCTGTAGTTCACTGACAAGCTACACAATATCCTGTTCATAATCGAATGCGATTCATCTGCAAACGCATCTGACAACCGCATGTGATTAATCGTGCAGCCCTACATGCATCCTCACACTCTCATCCTCACACAACACACTCTCTTACATTGTCACAACCTTCTCAGTCTGCCTCACACACAACCTCTCACATACTTCTTTATAGCAAACATCCACCACAAGCATGCCCTTTACAAGTTCTTATTGTTCTGCTTTTATTTTAAATATATTCACAGCATATGTTACAGTCCATGTTTTATTACTAAGGATTTTTTTTTCATTCAACAGATGCCTTTTTAAGATGAACCCCGAGAAGGGACCGGAAGTGGATAAGAACCCATCGAGAAAGAAATCGTCAGTCAGTCCAAAGGTTCTTTCACTGATTAACAAGATTGCGGACTATGAAAGGATGGAGTAAAACTTTGAGTGTCAGATCTTCCTACATTGCCTGGCAGAAATTCTTGACAGTGTCACAGACTTAAAATACTTGCTGATTATTTGCTTTCATGGTTGAATTATTTTTTTTCATGCATCATCTGTTGTCAAGATAAATTAATCTGTTCACAGGTTCAGTTTTAAGGACAATTTAATTATACATTTTTATTTGTTTACCAAACTGCTATATTGTTGCAGTTTTGAACAATTCTTTTATTGTGTGTTGTTGCAGTTATGATATATATATATATATATATATATATATATATATATATATATATATATATATATATATATATATATATATATATATATAAATACTGTTGCAGTTATGAACAAACTGAATTGGTATGTTGTTGCAGTTGTGATCTAGGCTACAGTAATTTAAACCTTAGGGCTTATTTTTTTACTGGAATATTGTTGCAGTTATGATCGTTTGTAATAATATTTTCTATACTATTGCAGTTATGGACAAATTATTGGAATATTGTTGCAGTTGTGCTATAATCTTTATACTGGTATATTGTTGCAGTTTTGAACAAAGAATATTAGTAAATTGCAGTCCTGAACAAACTATTGGTATATTCTTGCAGCTAGGTCAATAAATTATTAAAACACATTTTCGCACTCATGGCTGACTATTTGAAGTTAAAGTGTTCAAACTTTATGATAATTTAATGTTTTTTTTTCTCAACTTTCCACAATATTTATGTAAAACATATTATTAAACATTAAAAGCTGAAGAAAATACAGAAAATCTTATGTAAAATTACTGTAATTATTGTATTTTTGAATTACGGAAAATTACCGTTACTTAATGTGCCCGTTATTTAACGGTATTTTTCCGGCACCCCAGCTGCTGGAATTTTACCGTTTTTTTACGGGATTTTTTTTTTTACAGTGTAGTTTTTAGGTAAAGAAATGTAATAAAGCAATCAAATGTACAACAACATCACATATTTGACTATAAATTAAAGATTGTTCTTTATTAAAGTTACAAAAGCTTTTTTTTATTATTTTTATATATTTTTTTTAGATATTCTTTTTATTAATCATTTTAATTATTACAAACAAAAACATATTAAAACAAAAACACAGCACAGGAAATAATTAACATATTCATGAACATGTGGACAATTTACATACAGCATTTCATCATCCATCCATCCATCCATCCATCCATCCATCCATCCATCCATCTTCTTCCGCTTATCCGGGGCCGGGTCGCGGGGGCAGCAGTCTAAGCAGAGAACCCCAGACTTCCCTCTCCCTAGACACTTCCTCCAGCTCTTCTGGGGGGACACCGAGGCGTTCCCAGGCCAGCCGGGAGACATAGTCTCTCCAGCGTGTCCTAGGTCTTCCCCGGGGTCTCGTCCCCGATCTCGATGTGGAGGAGCAGCGGCTCTACTCTGAGCTCCTCCCGGGTGACTGAGCTTCTCACCCTATCTCTAAGGGATCGCCCAGCCACCCTGCGGAGAAAGCTCATTTCGGCCGCCTGTATCCGGGATCTTGTCCTTTCGGTCATGACC
The DNA here is from genome assembly GCF_963082965.1 of Carassius carassius. Taxonomy (NCBI): domain Eukaryota; kingdom Metazoa; phylum Chordata; class Actinopteri; order Cypriniformes; family Cyprinidae; genus Carassius; species Carassius carassius. Next base: position 7,752,831 of record NC_081795.1, on the reverse strand, counting down.
CAAAGCTCATGACCATAGGTGAGAGTAGGAACGTAGATTGACCGGTAAATCGAGAGCTTCGCCTTGCGGCTCAGCTCTTTCTTCACCACGACAGACCGGTACATCGACCGCATTACTGCAGAAGCTGCACCGATCCGTCTGTCAATCTCCCGTTCCATCCTTCCCTCACTCGTGAACAAGACCCCAAGATACTTAAACTCCTCCACTTGAGGCAGGAACTCTCCACCAACCTGAAGTGGGCAAGCCACCCTTTTCCGACTGAGGACCATGGCCTCGGATTTGGAGGTGCTGATTCTCATCCCAGCTGCTTCACACTCGGCTGCAAACCGTCCCAGTGCATGCTGAAGGTCCTGGCTTGATGAGGCCAACACGACAACATCATCCGCAAAGAGCAGAGACGAAATCGTGTTGTCACCAAACCTGACCCCCTCTGGCCCCTGGCTGCGCCTAGAAATTCTGTCCATAAAAATCATGAACAGAACCGGCGACAAAGGGCAGCCCTGCCGGAGTCCAACACGCACCGGGAACAAGTCTGACTTACTGCTGGCAATACGAACCAAGCTCCTGCTCCGGTCGTACAGGGACCGGATAGCCCTTAGCAAAGGGCCCCGGACCCCATACTCCCGGAGCACCCTCCACAGGCCGCCGTGAGGGACACAGTCGAATGCCTTCTCCAAATCCACAAAGCACATGTGGACTGGTTGGGCAAACTCCCATGAACCCTCCAGCACCCTGTAGAGGGTATAGAGCTGGTCCAGTGTTCCACGGCCTGGACGAAAACCACACTGTTCCTCCTGAATCCGAGGTTCTACTATCGGCCGGATTCTCCTCTCCAGTACCCTGGCATAGACTTTCCCAGGGAGGCTGAGAAGTGTGATCCCCCTGTAGTTGGAACACACCCTCCGGTCCCCCTTCTTAAAAAGAGGGACCACCACCCCGGTCTGCCATCCCAGAGGCACCGTCCCCGACTGCCACGCGATGCTGCAGAGGCGTGTCAGCCAAGACAGCCCCACAACATCCAGAGACTTGAGGTACTCAGGGCGGATCTCATCCACCCCCGGTGCCTTGCCACCGAGGAGTTTCTTGACTACCTCGGTGACTTCAGCTTGGGTGATGGACGAGTCCACATCTGAGCCCTCAGCCTCTGCTTCCTCAATGGAAGACGTGACAGTGGGATTGAGGAGATCCTCGAAGTATTCCTTCCACCGTCCAACGACATCCCCAGTTGAGGTCAACAGCTCCCCACCTTTACTGTAAACAGCGTTGGTAGGGCACTGCTTCCCTCTCCTGAGGCGCCGGACGGTTTGCCAGAATCTCTTCGAGGCTGACCGATAGTCCTTCTCCATCATATTTCATCATATGATTGTACCTAAATTTTATCCAGTTTTTGTTTATGACCGTTTAATCTTTAGACAGTTAAAAATATTCTCCCATTTTTTTAAACAGGAGCGATTTACCATTGCGACAATACCTCAATCTTTCTAGAGTTACAAGTTCAGATATCATAGATTTCCACATCTGAGTAGAGGGGGCATCACAACCAACCCATTTGACCATTATAGCCTTTCGAACCAACATAAGAAGAAACGGAACAATCTGTTACAAAAGCTTTTTAATCAGGAGCAGTGAGTGATTTCTTTGTTGTTTCTGTTCGTTAATTTATCTGTTTATTAATATAAAGACTGTCACTTTAAGAGAATGCACTGATACAGTGGCCTACGTTCAGCTGGCTATGTCTGCTATTGGATACTTACCAAGACTGGCATTTTGACATAATTTTTGTCTGAATTTGTCCATTTAAATAAAATACTTCAGAGAGAGAGCTTATATTTGCTCGCGTTCTGAGGCGCGGGTTTGTGCGCTTCGGATGAGCACATGCACATTTCTTCTCACTGCGTGCGCGAGCTCGCGTCCTCTGCCTCTTAAATGTTTGAACTGACAAAGCTTAAATTAGTTTAGTTTAAACACAGATATCAACGTGTGCTGTTTAGGTCTCATCTGTGCGCGCGCGCTATCAGCACCCGGGTGATGACGGAATAAATGACAGCTCATATTCCAGTTTTACATATTCTCAGAGCATAGACGTCACATTTTAAATCCTACCTGTTACTGCTGCTGACTCAGCACTCGCGAAGTTCTATGTCTAAATTCTATGATGGAATATTAGCGTCTAGAATTAATTAATGTATACAAAAAAAGTATTATAAAAATTGCTTTTATATTATTAGTAATAGAAAGGCAAGCATTATACTTTTTTGTTTGCCATCAGCATTAAGCAATACTTATATTTATAACATTTAAACAAATCTTTGAATGGCCTTATGTAACTTATCTTATGTATCTTATGTAACCCTGGTTCCTCGAAGGAACGAGACGCTGCGTCAAGAACGTTTGGGGAACGCCTCCAGCATAACATCTCTGAATAACGTGTGTAATAGGGATGTGCACATCGATGCTGCAGTATCGATATATCGATACTCAGAAGCTTCTATTTTGGTATCGGTATTTTCTGCAAAGTATCGATACTTAATTATATTTATAATTTCTTTATAACTAAAAGTTTTAAGCAGTGTGTGCAGGCCAATCGGGACGGTGTGTGTATGATATAAAAAGAAAAGGTCTCGCGGACGTGGTGGTATGACGTTATAACAGATTGGTCTGCGGCTGCATGCAGTGCAATGTGCCATTCACCATCACAACACAGCATGCACGGCATTGACAGTAAAAGAAATGGACACAGCGACCCCATTGGATTCAACGAAGAAAAATGAAGCCGATTAGAAGCACACACTTCCTGGGGGTCGGGCGTACTGCGTAGACTCAAACTGAGCGTGATGACGTAGATGTCACGTGAGCAACCTGTAAGTCTTCTAACCGCTGTGCCAAGAGAAATCTGAATCACCCACCGAATCTTGCAGAGAAGGCAAGCCTGAACAGGAGCAAAGTTTGGTAAGTATTCTGATTAATGATCTCCCTTGACTTTATGCCTCCACGTCCCTCCGATAGCCTCATAGACAGTAAAAGATTGTCTGTGAGCTTCTCCTCCTGTCCATACGGTAATTTCTCTACTGTGCGACAGAGAGGTGCTGGTTATGACGCAATCGTTAGCCTATTTTTTACAAAAACTGCTTCTACGGGACCATAACGTAAGATACAAGGTAATGGAGCCTTTTATACATTTTCGTGTTTCTTTAGAAATAATTAATGGACAAATGGAGTCTTTAAACGCTTCAGATGTAAAGTTATTCGTGGTTAAAGTGACGCCAAAATGAATGGGAGTCAATGGAATGCTAACAGCAGGTGGGGGTCCGCTAGCCAATGGCGGCGCCCAGGGGTGCTTCAAAAAAATATGAAACCATGCCCCCCTGATGCCACGGTCGCGACTTGCGTGAGAGATGACCGCAGTACCGCCGCTCCCTATACGCAGAATACGCAGTCTGCGTAGGGCACCAAATCCCAGAGGGGGCACCATCCCAGTTGCTCAAAAAAAAAAAAAAAAAACCCTGCACCATTCTCCCATCCGCGGGAGCGACCGCTCGCACCTCATGTTTGCGGCTGAATGTTCATAATTGATGTATGGACATCTATGCCTGGGTAAAGGACATCACCAATCCGGCAAAGAGAAAATAAAACTATGAAAAAATGAAGTTGGGGTGACGTAGGACGTTCGAGAGTCTCAAATTTAGGGACCGTCTCTAAAGTTACATGCGATATTGGTATACACTTTTCTAACGTCAGTAGCATTTGAGGAGAATGACTTACAGTCATAAAAACAACTGTAATTGTTCATGTAGGTGTCAGCTATAATTCACAATTGAATTGAATGTTTGATATTTATTAAAATAAACTGTAAATCATATGTAAATTGTGCTACTTTTTCACATGGGCTCAAACACAAGTTTGAAGCTCAATAGCATTTGAGGAGAAAGACTTGTAGTCATAAAACAATTGTAATGTGTTCATTTAGGTGTCAGCTACAATGCACTTCTTATACATTTTTATATATATTAAAATAAATTATAAAACATTTAGGTAAAAATGAGGCCGTTTATCACTTTCAGACACATTCCTGTGAAAGGTTTTTTTTTTTCAGGCTCCCTTACGAAAATTACCCATGGTTTTAACAATAACACCACAAATCATCGTTCTTGTAGCCATGGTAACTGCAAATTTATATATATATATATATATTAAATTAAGATTATTTTGAAAAATCACATACACTTTTAAAATTATAAGCAGTATCGGCATTGGTATCGGTATCGTTAAAATTGTAACAAAAAGAATTTGGTATCGTATCACATGGAAAAAATGTGGTATCGCCCATCCCTAGTGTTATCAGTCCAATGGATGGGCGAGATGTCATAGGCGGGTGACGTCAGAGACCAGGAAGCATAAAAGCATGAGCGGCGAAGCCTGTAACCAGTCTCAAAGGATGAAGCAAGTGCTGGCCAGAGATGCAGGAAGTGTGGCACTGCAACGCAGCGTCTTGTTCCTCGAGGAACCAGGGTTCCCTTTCAGTCGGTCACTCTTGACGCCACATTGGTGACCGACGCAAAACAGACCGCGGGCAGGGTGGCCACTCATGACTGCATCCCAGCCGGTGAGGGATGCGTCCGTCTAGCATTATGTGGCGACAAGGAGCTCCCAGCACCGGGCCTTGAGACAAGAACCAAGGTTTTTTCCTCATGTCTAAGGCATGTAGGCACTGCCGCGTGACCTTTAGCATCCGAGGTGGGTTTCCCCTCGGGGAGAACCCCTTGGTCTTGAGCCACCACTGTAGAGGTCTCATGTACAGCAGGCCAATTGCATTCACGTTGGACGCAGCTACCATCAAAACCAGCAATCTCAGAGACTGCTTGACAGTGAGTGACCGTCCTTCTCTCACTCTCACGACTGCAGTGAGGATCGACTCAATCCGAGCAGGTGACATACGTGCCTGCATCGTGGTCGAATCCCACACCACGCTCAGATAAGTGGTTCTCTGTACTGGAGAAAGCACACTTTCCTTGGCGTTAAGTCTTAACTCAAGCTCTTTCATGTGAGCGAGAATGACGCCATGATGAGGAATGGTCATCTGCTCTGATTGAGCTAATATCAACCAATTGTCAGTGTGGTTGAGTCATGAAGGAACACGGTTGGGACTGCTCCGCCAGCAGCCCCTGACCGCCTCAACCACCAGGAAGAGAGGTGAACACTTGTTCTCACACAAGAAATTACATCCCAAGAGCCCCTGTACATCTAACTTCACATAGTCAGATAAATATTTCATTTTATTCCTCAAAATTAAATGTAGTCAACAACCAGACAAGTCAACACGGTCTGGTGTAGAAAAACTCACATAAAAACAAAACAATGTAATACATATGTTGCCTCGGCAGTGCGCATGTCTTTTTTTTGTGTTTTTTTTTGCCACTCAGTCACACAAACAACATCAATCTCCTCAGAGAAAGATAATTGCTGCAGCTAGCTCTGCCTCCGAGGGCGACAAAACCCCAGTGCCGCTAATATCGGATGGATTCTGAAGTGTGGAGTCGATGGACACTTTATTATCCCATGAGGCTCCTGGAGACGATATATAAATGCAATGATATGTCACGACTAGGGATGGGACCATTACCGATTTGAGGATAAATCATGATAAAATTCCCTACGGTTAGTATTAGCATTTCATATTTTAATTATCATTAAAACCATATTCGATTACTGCAAATTGAACAATTAGTGATAAAAAATACTGTCCCACATTTTGTTTTTATGTTGCTCTGTTTTATTCCTAAGTGTTATTAATCGCAATGCTGCTTTGTCCACAGAGGTTAGAGGAAACTATTCTAATTCAGCTGTTCAATGAGCCCCACCTAGTGTCAGAGAGTGGATTTAGCCAGTGTACAGATTTTTACTGGCCAAAAAACTGACAGAATTTGCATATCCTGCTGTGATGTTTGACTGGTTGATGAAAAAGAAGCTAATGTGGATTCTACACATTTTAACAATTTGGAATAGGTATCTAGAATTATTTATGGAGCAGATAAAATACATGTGATCATTTATTAATAATATATAATTTTGACTTAACCCTTTTATTTACTTAACGGCTGAAATGTGAGGTTTACCATTTTATGAACCTTTTTTCAAAGCTTTATTTGAACATAGATTCCAATAGATTCTATTAGGTAAACTGTTGTCAGTCATGTTGTCATTTAAAATCTGTGCATCACTGAATGTTATTGTTTTTAGTTTACGGAAACAAAAAGTAATTTTATTTATTATTTGTTGATTTTAAAAACTAAACTTGGTTAAAACAATTTCTGTCAGTACTTTTAGAAAATTTTCAGCACATTTGAACAATACCGTGATAATACTGATAACTGTGATAATTTAGGTCACTATAATCATGATAAATAATTTTCATTCCGTCACATCACTAGTCACAACATTGAAGAGCCACAAAATTATTTCTTAAAATTTCTTTAAAAATTTGAAAGCTGAGACATTGTTTCATACCAAAAGGAATCGGCTCTGTCTAGTCTGTCGGCGTGTTGTCTTTGCTTCACAATGTATTTTTTACTGCATGTGTGGTGTGAGATAGCCATGGCTGGCCAGATACAGCAACAGTAACTAAGGTGGGGGGGGGGGCAGGACTTTGCGCACATTCAACAAAACTCTGGTATTTCAGCAATGACTACTCTGATGAATGCCTATGAACTGCATTCATAAGCTCAACTGTTATGTAGGAATAAAATACTAATTATGAGTGCATGTGCAAGTGCATGTGATCATTAAAGAGGCAAGTTCTTTTATTCCTGAATTGTTATTTCTGACTACTCTTTAGTGTCCTCTGTCTTAAGTAGAAAAGGGATAGACATGACAAAGTGGCGATGATGTTTGAAAGAACCTTTGTGTGTGTGAATTGCCGAATAGTAGAGTGAAGAGCAGTAAACAGCTGAACGTGGTGCGAGCTTGCCTGTGAATAGATACAGAAAGACAATACGGCTGGACATTTCCACTAAAATGTTCATATTCAGCGTGATTTTAATATTTTCTGCAGGCAAATACCATTGAGGGTAAGAAGATTGTGCTTCTTTTCTCAGTGTGATGGAGGCAATGGCCTTCACTTTACTACGCAGTCTTGTACAGCATGCAAAACCAGATGAAAAAACTTATGCAGAGATTGTGGCAGTACTAAGTGCCAATTTTTCACCTAAACCATTAGTCAAAGAGTAAAGAATTTGGTTTCACAAAAGAAATCAGGAAGAGGGAGAAACTGAAGAAACTTTGTGAACACTGTGAATTCGATGATATTTTGAATGATACAATCAGGGACAGGCTCATATGTGGATTAAGAAATGAAGCCATTCAAAAAGACTGTTAAGTGAAAGTAATCTAACATTGCAGAAAGCCACAGAAATAAGTGTAAGCATGGAATTTGCTGCTAAGGAAGCACAGCAATTCATTTGAGCAAATAAAGTTAATAAATTGTCTGCTGACATGAACACATTCCAGAATTCCCCTGGTAAAGAACCGAAAAATGCAATGTTATAAATGTGGCATCTGAGTGTTGTTGTAAAGAATTGGTGTGCTGTAGTTGTGGAAAAAAAGGCCACATAGACTATGCTTGCAGAGGAAGACAAAAGATTGCAAAAAAAAAAATTCAATAAAATGCCTGCCACATCAAAGAATAAGAAGAATGTGTTTGAATGTGCTGTTTCTATTGTGTCAGATGCTGTGTACCACAAAACACTCAAACATGTCTGCCTAAAGCTCGCCAATTTAGTGTTGAAAATATATACAGGGGAGCCTGTGGCCATAAGAGGTGCAATGGATGTGGATGTGGAATTAAATGATCAGTCTGCAACACTGCCACTGTATGTGGTTAAAGGGAACTACCCAGCTTTACTTGGACGAGAATGGCTGGAAACATTGAAACTGGACTGTCCGATGCTGCAGATGGTGTCAAAGGGAAACACTGAGCTCAGTGGTGTTCTGGGAAAGCATTCTGATGTTTTCAAGGATGAACTCAGTACGATGAAAGAAGAAAACAGTGAATGGGCTACTCTTATAGTACCTGTGCTAAAAAAGGATGGCTCTATTCGAATTTGCGGTGACTTTTAAGTGACAGTAAACACTGTACTGTCTCCTGACCAGTATGCACTTCCCCTCATTGATGATCTGTTTGCTGGCTTAGTGCATGAGACCCCTGGGCTGAAAAGAAGTCCCACTCCAGCCCTGGTCTGGAGATATGGGCTTTTTACTTCTGCAGAGGACACACCTCTCAAGTTTTGACCAATGCCAAAGATGTTTCTTAATTTGGAAGCTGACTCATTTGCTTGATCAGAGTGGGCTGCCAGTTATGTGGCCTTTTATCCTTAAATTATTAAAACATAAAATCTCGAAATGCATATTATGAGGAAGGGATATACACCACTATTTATGGAATCACACAAGGATTATTAGATTAGTTAATAATTAGACAAGTTGACTTAGACTAGTTTTCCAAATTAGTCATTTATTTATTTTATTCTGTAAGACTTATCATAACATTGTTAAGTCGGTTACATAATAATGTAGATGCGTCTAACTTGGGTGGGTCTACATCTAAACAAGATGTAATAGATACAAAAATACATTCAATAATAAATAAAAGCATATCACTTCATGTTTCTTCTTATGCTTATACACTTACACACTTGTAACTTATTGTATATAACCCAGTATATTTAATTAACCTATTCCTTACTTTCTTTTAAAAGTACTTTCTGGAATGTATTTTACAAAAAAAAAAAAAATTCATAATTTTAATTATTTAATAAAGAAACAGATATAATCAATGTAGTTAGTTTGAAACACTCTCAGTTTGTGTTGTGTTCTTTTTAAGGTATTTTCGAATTACCTCTTTGATTTCAGCTGTATTTAAAACATAAATAATAGGATTTAGCATCGGTGGAACAGCATATGCCAGTGATGTGCTGATGATTCTGGCATTAGGTGTGAGATAAATTACAAATGCAACCATGTATATGCAGATTATGGGTAGAAAAAAGGATCCCACTAACAACAGGTGAGAAACACAGGTCTTCAGAGCTTTTAAACGTCCTTCCCAAGTTGTTATTTTACTTAAGGCAAGAAAAATACCCAGATATGACAGAACTATAATGAGAAATGGTGCTACCATGTATAAAGCTGTGCAGAGTTTTGCCATGAAAACATTAATGCTAACATCATTGCATGCCAACCTAAACACTGGTCCATGATCACAATAATAACTTGATATCATATTGGTTTTACAGAATGAAAGTCGTTTGATCAAAAACACCACAAAGGCAACCAGACAACCGTTAAATGCCCATAATACTAAAAACACTACAGACATGACAGTATTATTTACTATGGCATGATATCTTAATGGCAAACAAATTGCAATGAAGCGATCATATGCCAGAACAACAAGAGTGAAGCTCTGCATAGTACTAAAGAAGTGCACAAAAAACATGTTGGCCAAACAAGCATTGAAGGAGATGTACTGTGAATCAAAAACAAAAATCCTCATTATGTTTGGAATCAGTGCATTAGTTTCACTAAAGTCAGCCAGGGCCAAATGAAACATACCAAAGTACTTTGGACAGTGCAGGTTCTGGTCAACAACTATAATAAAGAGCACTACAGAGTTCCCAATTACAGCAATAATATAAAGGAAAAATAAGAAAATATAGTAATAAGTGCTGTATGGTACACCTGAAAGTCCAACGATGAAAAAATATTCAGGATGAACAATGGAGTCATTCTCAAAAAAACTTTCACTTATAGAATTCATTGCAGCTTTGGGATTGGTGTTTTCTCCAAGCTGAAAATGGAAATTAGCACAAAGACATAATAAATGCATTTGTATAAATTCAAAGAATACACAGCATTGTCTATTAATAAAAAATATAACATTTAATAAACCTACAAAGCCAGAATAAATAATGACTGTGGCTTTTTTTGTCTGTCAGCAAGCTTGAATTACTCTGTAAATATAAAGACCTATTATCCTGTCCTACTGCACATTTAGTATATTCACTGATATCCATGTCATTCAATTCAAATATATATTTTCTCAAAAATCTCCTGAGATTATTCTGACAAAACAATGATGTAACACCTGCATGTTATAATCAATTATCTGGACACTCCAGTAGTTCAGAGGGCCAGCTGGAACTGAGTCTTCGTCTGGATATCAGCCACATTTCAGTTTGATTGGTCAAAAATTGTAATAGGTAAAAAATAAAAATAAAAACAATGTTCTTCATGTAGTACAATCTAAGTGAACTAGTCTTGTTCAAATCCAAAAAATTATGAGATATGACCGAATAATACTCAGCCTTTAGTAAGCACTTAAAGGGTTAGTTCACCCAATTTGCAAAATTATGTCATTAATAAGTTACCCTCATGTTGTTCCAAACCCGTAAGACCTCCGTTTATTTTTGGAACACAGTTTAAGATATTTTAGATTTAGTCCAAGAGCTCTTAGTCCCTCCATTGAAGCTGTGTGTACAGTATACTGTCCATGTCCAGAAAGGTAAGAAAAACATCATCAAAGTAGTCCATGTGACATCAGAGGGTCAGTTAGAATTTTTTGAAGCATCGAAAATACTTTTTGTCCAAAAATAGCAAAAACTACGACATTATTCAGCATTGTCTTCTCTTCCGTGTCTGTTGTAAGACAGTTCAAAACAAAGCAGTTTGTCATATCCGGTTTGCGAACGAATCATTCAATGTAACCGAATCTTTTTGAAACAGTTCACCAAATCGAACTGAATCGTTTTAAAACTGTTCGCGTCTCCAATACGCGTTAATCCGCAAATGACTTAAGCTGTTAACTTTTTTAATGTGGCTGACACTTCCTCTGAGTTCAAACAAACCAATATCCCGGGACATGGACAGTATACCGTACACACAGTTTCAATGGAGGGACTGAGAGCTCTTGGACTAAATCTAAAATATCTTAAACTGTGTTCCGAAGATAAATGGAGGTCTTACATTACCGTACTGTTCTAATAATATCTGGGGATGGTTTTTATACTGTACAAACTGTATATTCTATCGCCCTTCACCAACCCTACCATTAAACCTAACCCTCACAGGAAACTTTGTGCATTTTTTCACTCGCAAACACGCACGCACGCGTACGAACGCACACGCGCACAAGCACACACACACACACACACGCACACACACACATTTTAACAATTTAAGAAGTACTCACGAGGACAAAAATATTATAGATGCAGCTAAATACATGTACAAGATCATGGACCAGTGGCATACATCAGGTCTTTACAATATTAAGCATAACACTCAGTTCTTATGGATATAAATAACAGCGTCTCCTCCATATATGATGGCTGCCTATAATAGCAGACAGTGCACGGTACTTTGCCAAGCGTTTGGCCCTCGGTTTGGGCATCCCAAGCTGTTGAAGCCCTCTTACGACCAACCTGTGTGTGTGTCCTAAACTACCAAATATAAAAATAAGTAATTGGCTTCGATAACCTATTTATAAAATGGTATTTAGGAGTGATTGATATTTAATGATTTTAGTCATGAAAGCTTCCTCCATACTAGAGTCAAAGGTGCACGCAACCTCCAAAACAAACACCTCTCTACAATCCTCATTAATCACAACAACATCTGGTGTGTTAGCAGAAAGATGAGAGATTTCAAAGTTACTGTTCAGATACTGAAACATGGATGAATTTACACAAGCATGTTTGAATATTCTTACTAACGATGGTAAATAGTTTGATATGTCTTTCACTATCAAGTCCACTATTCTGTCGTGACGTGCTGTGTACATTCCTTTGTAAGCATGTCAATATGTGCTAGAATTAAATACTTACACCATCTCATGTATCAATGGATATACATTTAAATTCTGATGCCTAAATTTAAAGTATTTGTTCAGATTTTTCCTTTCTTATTATTTGATTTGATATTGACAGCCAGTGTGAAATTTTATCATATAGAGCCCATCCTGATAGAAGGTTATTAAAATAATTTAGAATTAAATATTCTTACACTAAAGTTAAAGTTGAGTTGTGTGTTTTACTGCCTACCTTCTGTGGATTCCTTATGTGTGGTTTAGATAAAAGACTGTTTGCATTCATCTTCGTAATGTATTTCTCACACCCCACTGTGACACTCATGTATCTGTCACGATCATTAGCTGGAGTGCCCACGAACTTCTGTAGAGGGCACTCCACTCAGAACCATTCCACCCATCAACCACCGGATGTCACCATATCATCCCTTGGACACTAGCACCTCTCATACTGTTGCACCACACCCGAACTACATCTGCCATGAGTCACTGCATCACAATCACCTTGCCACACCTGCACCTCATTCATCAGCCAATTTCCTTGCCACACCTGCACCTCATTTACACACACATATAAGCACCACAATCACTCTCACTCACTGTGAAGTCTTGTTTAGCCAGTCTAACATTTTCGAGCGTTTTTCCCTGTGTTTGTTATTCCTGTGTTTGACCTTTGGACTGTGTATTCCGACTCTGATTCTCTGCTGCCTGTCCCAATCTCTGCTTGTTTCTGGTTACGATTCTGGTTATCCCTGACACACCTGACGCCATTCCTGATCTCTGCCTGTCTGACCATTCGGTTTAATAAATACTGCACATGGATCCGAACGCCTCTGACTCTCACTTCGTAACAGTATCAATACATATGAACTCTAATGCTTGAACTTTAATGTATTTGTTCTGATTTTCCCTTCATTACTATTTGATTTGATTTTGATAGCCAGTGTGAAATTGTATCGTATAAAGCCCATCCTGAAGGTTACTAAAATAATTTTGATTCTTAAAATTACTTACCAGATGTAAACATTGGAAAACCGTAATAATAATAAAATAAATGTTTCCAAACTTTTAACTAGTACTTTAAATTATTTAACTATATTTATTTGTGGGCCTTTGTGGTAAATAACTAAACAGTAGCCTATATAAAGGATGGGAGATGGTCATTCTTAAAGGATTAGTTCACTTCCAGAATACAAATTTCCTGATAATTTATTCATTATTCATATTCATCTAATCATTTCTACACTGCTACAACACAGCACAACATAAGAGTTCTTAATTATTCCCTCTAGACTGTAATAATTGTATCCTGAGATATGTAATATAATGAAACATTCATTTCATTCATTCATCAACTAATTGACCCAGGAAAGGCATTTTTCGTAGTAAAATTTCATAATTATATAATGCATATTCATGTATTGCAGTATGTTGGTGCTGACCTTTATTATCAAAAATGATTAAATCATTAATGAATTGATACATTCTGCACTACTGTACAAAAAAGTTTCTGTTAGTATCGTTCTGCTCAACTGTGAACTACAAGTTCAGCACGCTCTCGGAAGCTTCGTGTGTTGGCGAGACGGCGCTTCAGCGGCGGTCGTTCCTGTGTCGAGTGGATTGCAGAGGAACGTCCAGTCACCATGGTTGCTGTACCACCGCTCAGCTGCCAGGTCTCCGGCTCGGCTCCTCACCGAAAACCTGGTATGCATTGCACCTGCTGACTTCTTATAATCACGCAGTTATCAGCAGCAGATGAATGCAATAATTGCATGCCAGTTTACACTCGAAGTAGATTGGTCTATCGAAGCGATATCCCATTTTGCGTCGGTCACCGACGCGGTGTCTCCGTTCCCTCTTACGTAACCGAGACGTTACATACGTAACCTTAGACGTTCCTCTTCAGGAAATCGAGCTGCGTCGATAATGTTTGGGATTGGTTGATACATTGGTTAATTTAAGAGACCACTGTAGAGCTGAAGATCTTTGCCCGAACCCGACGGGACCCGATGGGATCCAACGGGTTCGGTCGGGTTCGGGCTTAATTTATATCATCTTACGCGGGCTCGGGTCAGGCTCGGGTTTGCGCTCCGGTTTGCGAGGTAAACGAGCGGTCATGTGATGTGTTTCGATTAGCGCGAGAAAGATGCGAAAATGAATGCTGAGTAGGTGTAACGGAGGCTTGCCTCTGGTGATTACGTTTTGGTTGCACCAGCAACTAAAGCAAAGTCTGAGGTGTGGAAAAGTTTTGACCATGTTTATAATGAGTGAATAATGACGCACCATCAGTGAGTGCAGGAATGCGCTGAAGACCTCTACAGTGGATTCAATCATTTTCCTGGACAAAAACATAGGCTTAGCCTAATCTCTGTGAGTAATGGTTTTTCAAATGATAACTAAATATTAATTGAGTCTTAAATTCATAAATTCATAATGTGGACAGAGTATTTACGCTAATGTTGGCATTATTCTTTTATTAAATATCATCTGCTAGTGCGAAGCAAATCCGGCGGAGCCTTTATCTTAATTTTGTTATTGCCAAAAACCCATCTTAATTTAAAATTTATCTTAATATAATTTGTTAAAAATGACTCGTTTTTATTGGTGCGTTGGTTTATTTATAGGCTAAATGAGCCTATGTCTAGAATGCTGAGATCTTACGATGTCACAGAGGACTTATTTCATTTCTTTATTCCAACTTCCAAGTGGTCTAGTCTACGTTAGTTATGAATAAATTATGTTAAAACATGTATAAATGACTCATTATTGACAAAAGGCAAAAGGCTGTGTGTTTGCGCACATTTGAATAATGTCGGGCTGTTAACGGGTTCGGGCTTTAAAAAAGCTGTCAAACAAAATGTACTTGTTGGGCTCGGGCCGAAACCTGTATGGCTCGGGTCCTGTCGGGCCTAACTTTTAAGGCCCGATTACAGCTCTAGACCACTGCTGTATTGTCATGCGCAGCAAGATATGGTGACCTCTTAGGTCTGGGAGAAAGTAATGTAGTGCTCCAAGCACAGCCAGCATCCTCGAGTAGATGATATGCCATGTCGGATGGCAGCCACTCCACAGACCGTGGGCAGGTCGGTCACTCATGACTGCACCCCAGCCGGTGAGGGATGCGTTCGTCTCTAGCATTACGTGGCGACAAGGAGCTCCCATTACTGGGCCTTGAGACAAGAACCAAGGTTTTCTCCACATGTCTAGGGCATGTAGGCACCGCTGCGTGACCTTTAGCATGCGGGGTGGGTTTCCCTTCGGGGAGAACCCCTTGGTCTTGAGCCACCACTGTAGAGGTCTCATGTACAGCAAGCCAATAGCATTCACGTTGGACGCAGCTGCCATCAAAACCAGCAATCTCCGAGACTGCTTGATGGTGAGTGAACAGTTTTCTCTCACTCTCGTGACTGCAGTGAGGATCGACTCAATCCGAGCAGGTGACATACAAGCCTGCATCTTGGTTGAATCCCACACCACGCTCAGATAAGTGGTTCTCTGTACTGGAGAAAGCACACTTTCCTTGCCGTTAAATCTTAAGGATGGAGATAAGTGCATCTTTTTGATAGATCGTGACACACCATTCCTCGGACTTGGCCTGTGCAAGCGTGCTGAACTTCAGTCCCCTGACTGAGTGGTTCAAAAAGCGCAGATCTAAAAAAGGACACATCCACCTCGATGGCCTCTATCCTCAGAGAGAGTCTACTTCTATTCCATTTCCAGAGCCTGCTTGGGGCCCACCAGAACTGGATTCTGTGGTCTCTCACTACAGTGTGGTTTCTGTGGTCTCTCACTGTCAGTGATTGACCTGGTTCTATCGGCGGGTGAGTCTTTTCCTGATTGGGTCGAGAACATTGGGTATTCGGGCGGGCGTTTAACCATTGTGTTTCCCTTCTAAGGTGTCTGAGATCTTTTCCTCTCTGGCTTTTTGTCAGTATTTAATGCGAGGAATCGCCGTTGTCTTAAAACCTACGGTTTTGTGGTTCTTGTCTGATTTGTAAGTGTGGTTTATGCGTGTTGAATGACGCTGCTAGTAATTTGCTTTGTTTTTCTTTTGTTTCTTTTTTTTGAGATTGTGTTAGTGTGAATTATAGTTCCCAGTTAAGTGTGTTTTTGGTTTATTATTGTTATTATTATTATTAGTATTGTTAGTATTATTTTTGTTATTATTGTTTTTTTGCTGTTTATATTGACTTGATTCAGTCGTGATTCATTCTAATCGTGATCCTTTTCTTGATTTTGTGTGTGTGTGTGAGCAACCATAAATCCCTTCTGCTAGATGCCGGGGGCTTCAGTCAGGAATCCTCCCTTGTTTCCTCAGCGTGCTGGTGGTGGTTTGAACACTGGGTGCTGTGTGCAGTGAGACGCATGGATTTTGCATGTGAGTGATAAGAGTTTACTCTACAGTGTGTGGTTGGGTTCCTTTTTCTTTAGCCCTCAGCCGAAAAGCTTTTGAGTGTAAGGTTTTTATTGTATGTTCATTTTGTAGTGACTGACTTTTGAATGACTGTATTTCTCCTCTGCCTTTATAACATATATATTTTATGGTCCGATGCCGTGAGGAGTCTTGCCTGGTACGCCCGGTTTACTCCTGTGTGCTTTTATTAATAAAGAATTCTTTTTGCCTTTGAACTTGTGTGCCTTAAGATAAAGGGTATCAATCATTCTCTGTGATGTCAGAGTGGCGTAGTCAGTTTTCTTAAAGTTGCAGTTATTCTATTCTAAATAGCTAGGCCCTAGTGCCCCACAAATTACGGTCCCCTGTTGCCACAAATACATGCGTTGCCTCTGCAGTGCGCATGTCGTTTTTTTTTTTTTTTTTGCCACTCAGTCACACAAACAACATCAATCTCCTCAGAGAAAGATGAATGCTGCAGCGAGCTCTGCCTCCGAGGGCGAAGAAACCGAAGCGCGGCTAATATCGCATGGATTCTGAAGTGTGGAGTCGATGGACACTTTATTATCCCATGAGGCCCCTGGAGATGATATATGAATGCAATGATATGTCACGACTAGGGATGGGACGATTACCGATTTGACGATAAATCATGATAAAATTCCCTACGGTTAGTATTACCATTTCATATCTTAATTATCATTAAAACCATAATCTATTACTGCAATTTGAACAATTCATGATAAAAAAATACTGTCACATATTTTTTATCTGGCTTTGTTATTCCTAAGTGTTCTTAATCGCAATGCTGCTTTGTCCACAGAGGTTACGGGGAAACTATTCTAATTCGGCTGTTCAATGAGCCCCACCTAGTGTCAGAGAGTAGATTTAGCCAGTGTACAGATTTTTACTGGCCAAAAAAACAGACAGAAATTTGCATATCCTGCTGTGTTTGACTGGTTGATGAAAAAGAAGCTAAAGTGGATTCTACACATTTTAACAATTTGGATAAGTAGAAAAGTAGAAAAGGGATAGACATGACAAAGTGGCGATGATGTTTGAAAGAACCTTTGTGTGTGTGAGTTGCCGAATAGAAGAGTGAAGTGCAGTAAACAGCTGAACGCGGTGCGAACTTGCCTGTGAATACATACAGAAAGACAATACAGCTGGATATTTCCACTAAAATGTTCATATACAGCGCGATTTTAATATTTCCTTCAGGCAAATTCCATTGAGGGTAAGAAGATTGTGCCTGCTTTTCTCAGTGTGATGGAGGCAATGGCCTTCACTTAACTACGCAGTCTTGTACAGCAGACAAAACCAGGTGAGAAAACTTATGCAGAGATTGTGTTTTTCACCTAAACCATTAGTCAAAGAGTAAAGATTTTGGTTTCACAAAAGAAATCAGGAAGAGGGAGAAACTGAAGAAACTTTCTGAACACTGTGAATTCGGTGATATTTTGAATGATACAATAAGCTGTTGTATCACAGTGTGTGAATAAGCAAACATTATCACATTAAATACAATATTACAACTTTCTATGCCCAAGTGTTACTAGTGACCCATTATATTTTTAATAAAATGAATAATAAGGCCTGTACAGAACAGTGAACTATTGCAGACTTATGATGTTTTAATTACATTATTTTAATCTAGTCAGTCATGAACTAAAGTGGGCCAGTCTAGTGCATGAGACCCCTGGGCTGAAAATAAGTCCCACTCCGGCCCTGGTCTGGAGATATGGGCTTTTTACTTCTGCAGAGGACACACCTCTCAAGTTTTGACCAATGCCAAAGATGTAATTTCAAACGGAAAAGGTTTCTTAATTTGGAAGCGGACTCATTTGCTTGATCAGAGTGGGCTGCCAGTTATGTAACCTTTTATCCTTAAATTATTAAAACATAAAATCTCAAAATGCATATTATGAGGAAGGGATATACACCACTATTTATGGAATCACACAAGGATTATTAGACTAGTTAATAATTAGACAAATAGACTTAGACTAGTTTTCCAAATTTGTCATTTATTTATTTTATTCTGTAAGACTGGTCATAACATTTTTAAGTCGGTTACATAATAATGTAGATGGGTCTAACTTGGGTGGGTCTACATCTAAACAATATGTAATAGATACAAAAAATACATTCAATAATAAATAAAAGCATATAACTTCATGTTTCTTCTTATGCTTATACACTTATACACTTATAACTTATTGTATATAACCCAGTATATTTAATTAACCTATTCCTTACTTACTTTTAAAAGTACTTTTGAGAATGTATTTTACAAAAAATGTTTTTTCATAATTTAATTATTTAATAAAGAAACTGATATAATCAATGTAGTTAGTTTGAAACACTCTCAATTTGTGTTGAGTTCTTTTTAAGGTATTTTCGAATTACCTCTTTGATTTCAGCTGTATTTAAAACATAAATTATAGGACATGTATATGCAGATTATGGGTAGAAAAAAGGATCCCACTAACAACAGGTGAGAAACACAGGTCTTCAGAGCTTTTAAATCTCCTTCCCAAGTTTTTTATTTTACTTAAGGCAAGAAAAATACCCAGACATGACAGAGCTATAATGAGAAATGGTGCTACCAAGTATAAAGCTGTGCAGAGTTTTGCCATGAAAACATTAATGCTAACATCATTGCATGCCAACCTAAACACTGGTCCATGATCACAATAATAACTTGTGTGACACGTGCTCTCATCAGCGTCGCCCTGGAAACATCACGGGCTGAGCAGCCACACCTGCGCCCCATCAGCCCCTGTTCATTTAAACCCTGCAAGCGGACACAGAGGTGAGAAATGTCTCTGCAAGACTTGGCTAACCCTTTCTTTCGTTGTGCCTGCAGAGAGCAGCTTGTGACCGACAGCCTCAATGCCCACAGGAGAGTGTAAGGGAAACAGGTCAATTTAGCTCAAAGGGAATCATTTAAGATTTTAAAGGGAATTTGAACAGAATCACTGTTTCACGGCTGATCACTGAGATGCCCTGCGATTCAGTGAACGAGCCGTTTAACATCAAATCTGCTCTGGATATTAATATCCAAAGTATAGTGAAAACACTATCAATTAGCACAGTAACAAGATCGGCAGTTTAAGACATTAACTTGTAAGCACAAACCACAAGATACTTCTCTTTTCAATATGAATTAGGCTTTATTAGATAAATCGAAGACATATAAACTAATCTAACACACAAACGCACGCACGCACACATTCACACAAGTTGCAGGAAGATCGAAAGTTAGGGAAAGATGAGTTTAAGAGAATGGAAATGTGGAATCCCAAGTTTACAGCAATACGTTAAATTGCATAGACATGAACAACCATCAATCACTAAATTAACCCTCGCATTGAGTTCCTCAATGAGGTTAAAATTATATTAGATACACCAGCACAAATGTCTGAAGGTACATTGCCTGTGTAAAGTTGTCGCTGATTGGCTGGAAGTTCAGTAGTCATTGAAGTGACGTCTTGAGAAGCCCTGGTTGGGCGTTGGCTGAAGACGGAGTTGTGTGCGGGTTGAAGTTGAAACTCGACGTTACAAAACTTAACTCAGAACACGAAACTCTCTAACGGAAAAGAAAAGAAGTAAAGTTTGATGAGACTAGGTGGTGTTCTTTCTCATCGTGGCTAAGTAGCAACAGGTGTGCAGGCTAAAGCACGCTGGGACCGCGCTCAAAGAACAGTGATGACAAACAGCATGGCTAAAAGCTAAAGCTAAGAAGCAAAGCTAAAAGCAGGTATGACTGATAGCAGAAGCTAAACGCTAGAGACTAAAAAAAACAGACATGACTAATAGCAGAAGCATAGCTAGAGACTAAAAGGGGGTGGTGTTGGCGCAGTGGATAAGACACATGCCAATGGTGTGAGAGACCCGGGTTCAAATCCACTGTGAAACACCAATGTGTCCTAGAGCAAGACACTTAACCCCTACCCACTAAACGTTGGACGTCGGATAGACGTGCAGATCATGTCTATATTGGGTCCGTCGGTCCATGACCAATTCTGGACATCTATTCGACGTCCAAACTAGGTCCACTATTTGGACGTCCAACCATGACTCAACTTGGACGTCATATAGACATTCAACATTGGACTTTTGAACTGGGGAATTTTTTTCGACGTCCAAACTAGGTCCACTATTTGGACGTCCAACCATGACCCAACTTGGACGTCATATTGACGTTCAACATTGGACCTTTGAACTGGGTAATTTTTTTCGACGTCCAAACTAGGTCCACTATTTGGACGTCCAACCATGACCCAACTTGGACGTCATATTTACGTTCAACATTGGACCTGAACTGGGTAATTTTTTGGACGTCATTTGGACGTCTATGACAGGTGCAGGAAATTTACATGATTATTATAATTTTTTTAATTTACAAATGAAGAGCTCTTTTCCAAAACGCGAGTTTGTCATGTCATTTTGCTGTGTAATGAACCTATTCACTGCTCCATCCACGTTTCTAAATCGCTATATTTAAAATGTAATATATTTTTGAAATATTTAAAATATTATATTTAAAATATTTTAAATGTACTGCAAGATGCTCGTGGTCTTATGTTCCAAGCGCCGAACCTATTTTTAGCCTAAACGCGATAACCAGAAATGATCTCACCCTCAAATCACTCGATCGATTGTTTGATTTAATAATCATTGTTCAACATTTAGACTGATAACTGGAAACGCATAAAAGTCTGATGCTGTAGCTCAAACAGTAGAGCGTTGGCACGTGGAGCAGATGATCACGAGTTCGAGTCCCAGGCAAGGTGTGTGTGTGTGTGTGTGTGTGTGTGTGTGTGTGTGTGTGTGTGTGTGAGCAATAAGCCGCTGTTTTGTTTGAGAGCACTGAGCGCGATTTATTGTAAACAAACTTTTGTGGATGGACGTCGAAAAATGATGTGCGGAAGACGTCGAAAAATGACGTGCGGATGACGTCGAAAAAAGACGTCGCCTGGCGTTACAAAACAACCCCTTCAATGGACCAAATTTGGACATCCAATATTACATGAAAATGACGACACTACGACGTCACATTGCGCAGTGGGTAGTTGCTCCAGAGGTGTGTGACCTCTGACATAGCAATTGTAAGTCGCTTTGGATAAAAGCGTCAGCTAAATGAATAAATGTAAAATGTAAATGTAAAAGCAGACATGACTTATAGCAGAAGCAAAGCTAGAGACTTAAAGCAAGATTTTATGGTGTCCTGAGTATTTAAACTGGCCTGTTGGCCAGACCTCAAATGTTGTCTTGACCAATCAGATATTGTCTTGGCTCGGGGGTATCATAAATCATATTTTTATCTTACCAAGCATGTGGTCCGAATTTTCCCGCTCTTGTAGGGTATAATTTTGGACATGATTCCTATAACACGAATATGATACATTTGACAAATATTTGATTGTCAGGACTATTTCAAGCTAGCAGTTTCCATCACATAGATACTAGACATGACTATGTATCCTTAAGCTATCCCATAGTTATTAAAAGATATACACAATAAGTGATTATAACATGATAGTCAAATGTGTGGGTTACATATAAATGAATATGGAGTTAAGCGATGGACTGATATTAATTCAGAAGTCATTTTGGAGTTCATTTTGGTCCATATACATGTAGAAAAGACAGGTTCTTTGCCATTCTCTTGGCAAAGATGTCTGTGGAGACCAGAGGCTTAAAGCCCCTTCCCCCTTAGGAATTTCAGTCTGGTTCTGCTAGGTTGGGGGGGGGGGTGTACCCTCATGGGTTTACACATGATGTCCGGCGTTGCTTATCAATTACGAACAACAAATTTGACAAATCTCTTCTCCGAATTGAAATTGTCAATAATTGTTCTAGTGGTGTTAATGTTGAAAGCTGTTCTGTGAAAGCTTTGGTTGGTTGGTTATCTTGCTTGGGACTTGTGGCACAGAATGTTTTATGACTTCCTGTTGCCTTACTGAGGAATTCAGCTCGTGTTTCAGCCACAGCCCTGATCGACTCTTTAATTTGTCTGGTTCGAGTCATTTCTGCTACATATCCCCCTTTCGATCAGCGAGGTGTTTAGCTGAAGACATCGTCAATCGCTGGAGAAACAAAGGCAGAAGAAGCAGACAAACACAGCAAACAACAAGACAACACCTCCATGACAGTAGGGCTGTGCAAAAAATCGAATGCGATTTTCATGCACATCTCATCAGTAAAGACGCTCCTGTAATTAGAAGTATATCTCCAGCACGTGCGTTCGGATCAGGGTTGTCAGGTTTTCACAACAAATCCTGCCCAGTTGCTTCTCAAAAATAGTCCAAAACTAGTCCAATCGCGCTTCCAGGAGGTTCCCCGATAAAAATTGCTTCCCGGGGTTACAATATAAGTTTTTTAGCAGAGTTGCCTTGGTAAAATTCGCATTTTAGGTGCTAAATATCACGTTATTTGTATTGGGGTCGCTTCAATCCCCGGACATGAAAAACAACCACAGACTTGGCAACACTGGTTGGCATTTACTACACCGAGCCATAATTCACTGACAATCTACACAAAATCGATGTTAAAATCGCAGGCGATTCTTTGTCGATTTTGAAAACGATTTTGTGTTAGTTGTCGGTAGACTACGGCTCTGTTTAGTAACTGCCGCTCCACCTGAACCAGTGTTGCCAAGTCTGTGGTTGTTTTTCATGTCTGCGGTTTGAAGCAACCCCAATACAAATAACGTGATATTTAGCCCCTAAAATTCGAATTTTACCAAGGCAACCCTTCCAAAAAATTTATATTTTAACCCCGGGAAGCAATTTTTATCGGGGAACCTCCTTGGAAGCGCGATTGGACTAGTTTTGGACTAGTTTTAAGAAGCAACTGGTTAGGATTTGTTGTGAAATCCTGGCAACCCTGATCTGAACGCACGTGCTGGAGATATACTTCTAATCACAGGAGCATCTTTACTGATGAGATGTGCATGAAAATCACATTCGATTTTTTGCACAGCCCTACATGACAGTTACTGTACTGGTGCAAGCATCAGGTTATTTAGGTACACGTGGTTAAGTTCAATTAGTCAATGTAGTTTAGCACATTGAGGATAGTTTAGATCGTTTTGGAAATCGTTGTTTTATTTTGATTCATCAATCAAATTTGTGGTTAACTTTGTTTGGTTCTTCTAGGTTGTCTCACTCTACACGTTTACCGTTAGTTTTCTAGTAACCTCATTTTCAATTAAATGAATTGACCTATCATGCATGGAGCTCTCTGGCTTCCATACAGTTTAGAGTGGCTGGTGGATATTAGGTGTTCAGAGTCAATCCTAATATCAGACCTTTGACCCTTGCAGGGTGTCTAGGTGTTTCACCTACTGAGGAAAGAGGGGAAGGAGAAGGATAGGTAAAAGAACAACAAAACAAAACAAAGCTGCTGTGGGTTTTGTTAGCATGGGTTACAACTACTATTGAGCTAGGATGTCATGTGCAACTAGTGTGTCATGAACCTTAACTTAGTGTCAGGTGTTCTACCTATTGTGAGGATGGCTGCATGTTTCTTCATGGTGGGTATGTGTAACTTTGTTACGCTAAAAGTTGGATATTCTACCTGTGGGAAGAATACGTTTGTTGAATGTGTTATCAGTAGATGTGGTTACCTCTGGGTGTAGGTAATGTTGTGTGTGTTAATGATGTAGTGCATGTGTGGTTGGATCTGTTCAAGTCTGTGTTGTCTCCCCCTTTTCTATTATGTCACTGAAGACTGGCTCTCTGCATCCTTGGCTTGGATGAGGGCGTGTCCATGGTCTAATGGGGGTCAGTCCAGCAAGGCAGGAAGTTCTTTAGCAGACAGTCGGAGGCAGTTTGGCATGGCTGTGTGAAGCTGGGTTGCAAAACTTTGTCTCCTATATTGCATTCTTCTTGTGGTGCCTTCTGGCTGTAGCAGACTTTCTGACCTTGTGTGCTCTGGTGGTTGCTGTTGCACAGACAGGGAATGTGGTTCTTTGAGTTGGAGTTCATTTGACAGTTTGTTAGTGACTGAGGTGATGTCCTTTGGTATCTCAGATTTTTCATCAACGGTTGGCCGTGAAAGACTTGTTCGTTCTGGGTCGTTGTTGAAAAGGTGCTTGTCATCTCTGATGTGGTGCACCAGGTGATCACCGGCCTTCCGTTCTGTCGCTGGTCACATCAAGCACGACTCAACTTTGTGGTCATATGCATGTGAATGGTCTTGAAGGAACTCTCTCAGTTGTTTCATGACTTGTTCCATGTCTTCTGATGGTAAGCTGTCATGTTCTTGCGCATACTCAGCACTGTGCATGTCTGAGTGTTGCTGGGGTGGGTTTTGTTGTCGCTTACCCACCCGTGTTGCTCTTGGATGAGTCAGATGATTACCTTTGGATATCTGGTTAGGTTTCCAGATGTTATCCTTTTGGTTTCTTGAGAGGCGTAGCTGGTCCCATGGATTTTTCCAGCAGTTGGGCTGAAAACGGTCGTGGATATGGGCGTCACGCTCTCTGTGCTCTTGATGGAAGCCTCTGGCATTGTGATGCCACTTGGTGTTGTCCAGTGCAAGGCTTGAGTCTTTGTTGACAGAGTTCAAGAGTGTGGAGGTTCTGTTACCTTTCTTTGAGGCCATCTTCTGCTTGTTATAGGCCTTCTGTGTTAGGTCACGCAACTGTTGGATGGTCATGGAGTTTGAACAGGCCATGACACCTAGATGGTGACTGACTCCAGGGTGCAGATTTCTTAGGAAGAGGCTTTTGAAGTTCACATCCTCTTCAAGGTCAGGTTGGATGTGTGCACCAAAGTAGGCTTGTCGGAGTCGGTTGTAGTAAGCTTGTGGAGCCTCTTGTCGACCTTGTTTGGTTTCCAAGGCAGTTAACAGTCCATGTTCAGACTCTGGGTCTGTAAACTCTTTAATCAGGACCTCACAAAGTCGCTGGTAGTTTGACTTGGTTTGACTGGGCTGTCGATCTAGAAAGTTTCGTACCTCGGGACTGGATGTGGCTCTAAGGAGGTATAACCAGTCTCTGTCAGTCACATGAGGTCTCACTTCCAGATGAAATTCGATATCTCTCTGTGGAGTCAGAGTTGAACCTGCTGATGTTTTCAGACAACTTGTTGAGGTCTTTGATGGTCATCCCGTGTGCAGCTCCAAGGTCTTGGACGGGAGGTTTTCTTTCGTTGGCAGGAAAGGGTTGTGTGGCGAAGGCAGGTGAGGTTTTAGGTTGTGGCCCTTCGCTCCTTTCATCATATGCCAGTTCTTGGACGTGGGACTCCGTTCTGCTCAGCAGTGATGAGGCTAAGAGATGTTTCTCTTTTCTTGGCTCTTGTTTCTGCTTGTAAGCATTTTGGAGTTCTTTTCTGACCATGTAGAGCTCATCGTTGGTATCGTCTAGTTGTTGGGTCAGATTGTCCGTTTCAGTTCTGTACATTTCAAGGTGGTCTTTCAAAGCACTGATTTCAGAATTCTTGTTTCTGATGTCTAGCTTGGCTTTCTCTAGTAGCTGTTCGGCATACTGGAGTCTGTTTACCAGGTCTTTCTGAGCAGCTGTTGCATGTTGCTGGTCGAGCTGAGCTGCTGCCAGGGCTGCTTGGAGCTTAACATGTTCCGTTGTTTCCTGCTCCCTCTCGCTGGGTGCTTTGAGTTGATCTTGAACTTTCACTTCCAGCTTGTCTATGCGACGTTGAGCACGTGTCAGCTCCTCTTGAAGGTTGGTGATGTGCTTGTCGCTCAGTTTCAGCTGGGTTGTGAAGGCATAGCTTAGTGAGCTCGTGATCTTGACTAGCTCCTCGTGGTTGTTGTTCTGGCTTGAATCTTGTGTCAGGAATCTTCTCAGGATTAGGATTATTATTAAAAATAATAACAGTTCAAATGTCTTTGGAGTGAGGCTGTCTGTCATGCCTCTCAGCCAAGTTTTCACATCTTCTCCATTGGCAATGGGGTCTGCAGTCTGTGGCATGTTGGCACGCTAGGGGGAAGAGAGACTGATGCAGATCTGTGTGGAGTAAAAGCCTATGTGTGGTGGGACAACTAAGTGTTGTATCAGTGATTGTGAACCACTAGTGAAGTGTGGTGATGACGGTGTTTCAGGGTTCAGGGTGTCTAAGTAGACTAGAGATGCGAAGACTTTGTCACTCTAATGAGGAAGAGGAAAAGAGAGAAAGGGGTGAAAAACAAAATCAATGACAAGCAAAAATTTATGTTTTTCAAATTAGGAAAATAATTTTTTTTCCAATTAAATGTTATCAAAAAGGTAAACAATATTATTATATTTCTTGTTTTGGACAAAAGAATACAATAATAATGCTGATATCTCTTTCCTTAGTCTGACAGGATTGACACTGTATACCTTACAGTTGGACCGCTCACCAGGGAGGCTGCAAAGGCGACAGATTTTCAACACGTATCTCTATTAAATTTATCTCAATGTTGGAGGAGATGCTAAAACTTGGATTGCGTTTCCAAATGTAGGGAGGTTAGGAAGAACAAGGGAGAGGATGATTACAATCAAATTCATAAGGATGATTCGTCGTCTTTGAGACACGATTGTGTATTTAATTCACTTAGAATTGATTGATGGTTCTTACATGTCCTACAAATGTTAAAAGTGAAGAGGAAAGGAAAGGAGAGAGAGGACGGAGATGGTAAGTCTCAGTAGCAGGTATCTCAACTACAAGGAGAGTGTTGTTTTAGTTGCTGCACAACTAATCAAACAAAATAAACTTTAAGTGAAAGAGAGTTGTCTTTCTAATTTATTTGAACTTGTAGTGAGGGATAACAATGTCTCCTTTTAGGGCTCAGGTGTGTCGTTCCCAAGCTAGGCTCTCTAGTTTACTTAAACTTTCAAGTTCAAGGCTTATTCATTCCTAAAATAATTAGGCCCAAAAGAGAATACTAGAATTAAATATCATATGAAATGATCTGAGAGGGAAATTTTAATTATTCAAAATAAATTTAATGTTTCAATTAAATTTCAATTTGACAATTAATAATTGTGAGTCAGTATTTCCCTTTCTAGTAAAATGAAAATAAGTGGTATAGTGAGAAAAGGGCAATAAAAGAGAAAGAGACTAACAAGTGTTAGTTAAGATGTTTAAAGGGTTAAATCACGTCAGCGTTGCCCAAACACACACTATTCATCCACTGGATGGTAATGCTAACTGCTAACCTTTGAGGCTAGTGGCTTTAGAATAGACATTCAATGTAAATGCAACGGTTTCGTTAGCTTAGCAACACCGGGGAGTTTGTTTACACTAGCGTCTGCGCTGCGCATGCGCAGTTTAAAGTTGCTCTGGAAGTGCGCTGAGACTTCTGTGTCACGGTAACTGTGGCAACCAAATCACATTCTAGTGGATTAACGTTAGCGCATGAATCATTGCATTGGACGTACAGTTAAACATGTAACATGAAATGTCGGCTCATTTCAACACTGTACACATAACAACACCGCTTTTAGTTGGTTTTGCGATGTGGCACCTAAACTCTCAGTTCGTATAGAGTTAAATTGATCTTATTTCAAATAGCAGCTTCCTGCTGTAGGGGAACACAGTGATGGCGATCTAAATCTCTGTGCCAGTTTTTCTGGGCACAAACACAAAAGGTTTCCTTCGCTGTTGGTACACAGTTAAAACTTACTTGATCAAGCTTTTAAAACACTCCCATTCAAATTACTCTCGGACACACGCAATGTTATGCGAGATTGCATTCACTTTGTGAACGGACACAGACAGCCAAACATTATTCTCTAATGTTAAACTTGGGGGAGTCAAATATCAAATTTGATTCGGCAGTGGAACACGCACTGGTAATCAAACTATGAATACTGTGGCTTTGATACATAGATTGAGGAACACGCTCAAAACTATTCTTTATTCGCCGATTTATATCCCTTTGAATCACAGCAGTTTATCTCCGTTCAGCGATTGGTGACTGAGATAGCTTTTGAGAGGCACTGGAACACGCAGTGAAGTCCAATCAGCTATAAGCAAGGCATTACAAAAATGAGGAACACGCTCAATTTCTACCTTATTGTACGATCTCAGATGTTTAGTTTTAAGTTCACTTACTGCTGTTAACAATGGAGAGGCGGACTTGCAGTCTCCTCTGCTTTCATTCATTTAAGCGGGCGCGCGCTGCTTACGTCACGGGTCACACACACACACACACACACGTCTCGCTAGCTTCTCATCTTTCATCCGCAGCAAAATAAAAGATTAAATAACTTGGTTTATGCTCACAATTTAGATTAAACTGCCCGCATTATCTCCACCATAAATATGTAAGGGAAACAGGTCAATTTAGCTCAAAGGGAATCATTTAAGATTTTAAAGGGAATTTGAACAGAACGTACTCTGTTACTAAAGTAACCTCGGTTCTCTCTAGAAGAGGGAACGAGTACTGCGTCTTAGCTAAGACGCTACGGGAAAAGTCTCTTTTCATGAAATACTGAAGCAAAAAATTATCCTTAATTTTGAATTATTGTAAAGCGCATTTGCAGCAGCACACAGCCATAGGCGAGACGGCTCGCTCGCTCATTGGCTGCTCTGCGGCAACTGCACAAGCCTATCGAGCGCAGGCTGATGTAACATCAGACCAATGAGAGCGCTTCGCGCCCTCCATGCCACTTCCCGCTGAAACGGGTGTGGCCTAGCCCTATAAAGGGTGCTCGAAAAGGCTGACTCACCTGATTTATTTCATCGCCGAAGCGAACCAGAGTGAATTGTACGCACGGCAGAGAACGCAGTACTCGTTCCCTCTTCTAGAGAGAACCAAGGTTACGTTAGTAACCGAGTACGTTCTCTTACGAGAGTTCTCTCGTACTGCGTCTTAGCTAAGACGCTACGGGAACCCCATGTAAAGCACCGTGCGCGCAGGGATCACACACCAATAAACCTGGAAGCAACGCCCAGGATTTACAGTGCACAGTCACCAGAGGGACTCACAGAGAGTCCAGGACAGGAGGGGGGGGGGACCCTCCGTCCCATATCTAGCAGCGTCCGTAGACGCGGCAATATGACATCACACAGTCACGGCAAGGCCTGACCAATGTGGTAATGCGGGTCTTACGCAATACTGCCCACATAACAGTCGGCAGCGCATAGCGCTTGCGATCTCAGAGTTCCAATCAGGACCCTGATTCAACTATACCGACAGCAGCTTTGCCTGCAGGGCGGGAAATCTCCAGGTTATAGAACCTGATAAATGCAGACGGCGAGGCCCATCCTGCCGCCATACATATATCCTGTAAGGAGATCCCACTAAACCACGCCCACGACGAGGCGACGCCTCTTGTGGAGTGTGCTCTGGCGCCCAGTGGGCACTGAAGGCCCCTGGAAGTGTAAGCTAACGCTATGGCGTCAACTATCCATCTGGATAGGCTCTGTCTCGAAACAGCCATTCCCTTGGAACGTCCACTGAACGAGACAAACAGCTGCTCAGTCTGTCTAATGACAGCGGAGCGAGACACATAAGCTCTTAAAGCTCTTAACGGGGCAAAGAAGACTCGAGTCTCCATCCTCTCCTGACACCGACAGGGCAGACAGGGAAATAACCTGAGCCCGAAACGGCGTGTTGAGGGATTTCGGCACATAACCGTGCCTAGGTTTGAGTATGACCCTTGAGTCATTAGGCCCAAACTCCAAGCACGTCGGGCTCACCGAGAGCGCGTGCAGGTCACCCACACACTTCACTGAAGCGAGAGCCAACAAGAACACTGTCTTGAATGACAGATGTTTGAGGCTAATCGTTCGGATAGGCTCGAAAGAGGAACCTTTCATGGCCTCCAAAAACTGTCGAGAGGTCCCATACAGGGACTGACGGAGGTCTGGGAGGATTCAGCCTCCTAGCTCCTCTAAGGAAGCGGATGACCAAATCGTTCCTTCCTATTGACTGACCGAGCGTTGTCTCAGAAAACGCTGCGATAGCCGCCACGCAAACTTTGAGCATGGAGGGAGCTCTGCCCTTATCCAACAGCTCCTGTAGGAAGGAGAGAACCTCCGTCACCTCACAACTAAGGGGTGAACGTCCCCGAGCTGTGCACCAGCTGGAGAATACTGACCACTTTGAGGCATATAGCCGTCGAGTCGACGGAGCTCTAACTTGAGTGATAGTATTTAGCACTCCCACTGAGAGATCAACGGGTAACCGATGAGCGCCCACACATGGAGGAGAGGAGGTCCTGCGAGAGGAGGTCCCTCCTCAACGGCACTGGCCATGGGGCAGTGTCTGCTAACTGCATCAAATCTGGAAACCATGGTTGGTTCTTCCAAAGTGGTGCTACAAGCAGTACTGAGCATCTTGTTTCCCTCACCCGTTCCATCACCTGCGGAAGGAGGGAGACGGGGGGGGGAACATAGAGCGGGCAGCGCGGCCACTCTTGGAAAAGAACGCGGGGCAGTGAGCGTTTTCGTGGGACGCGAAGAGGTCCACTTTTGCCCTGCCAAATCTCCCCCACAGCAACTGGACTGTCTGTGGGTGTAGAGACCATTCGCCCGTGGGAATGTTGTTTCTGGACAGTCTGTCTGGACCCAGATTCTGTAGCTCAGGCACATGAACTGCTCTCAGCGAGCGCAAGTTGTGCTGAGCCCAAACCAGGAGGCGTTCCGCCAACCTGTACAGGTTTCGGGACCTGAGACCGCCCTGGCGATTTATGTAGGACACCACAGACATGTTGTCCGAACGGACTAAGATGTGGCGGCCCTAGATTCGGGGACAAAAGCGTGTCAGCGCGTTCTCTACTGCCAGTATTTCCAGACAGTTGATATGTTGGAGCTTTTCCCGTTCTGCCCACAGGCCAAAGAACAGTCTGCCCTCGAGCAGCGCTCCCCATCCTGAAGTGGAGGCGTCCGTTGACACCATTTTCACTTTTGAGGAAGTCCCCAGGCTTACACCTGATCGCTACCAGTCGTTCGCTGTCCAGGGTTTCAAGGCTGTAACACAGCTCTGATTGACCATGAGATGCAACTGACCGGATATCCACGCTCTGCGCGGTACTCGCGCTTTCAGCCAGAACTGCAAGGGGCGCATGCAGAGCAGGCCCAACTGAAGAACTGGCGATGCTGAGGCCATGAAACCTAGCATCTTCTGAAATTCTCTGAGCGAGAATGTCGTGCCGCAGCGGAGAGAGCTCGCTGCGCGCTGAATGCCCAACGCGCGCTGTGGCAACAGCCGCGCCGTCATGGAGCGTGAGTCCAGAGCTATATCCAAAACCAGTATCGTCTGACTGGGGTTCAGCGAACCCTTCGTCCAGTTGACACTGAGACCAAGTTTCTCGAGGTGATCGAGTAAAATGGCCCTGTGCTCCACGAGCTCTGATCGTGACTGAGCCAGAATCAGCCAGTCGTCCAAATAGTTATACTTAAAATATACTTAAAAGTATACTTTTGTATACTAGAAAGTGGGCCAATTTAGTCCCAAGGAGTATTGAAGTATACTTAGAGGAAGAGAGTGGATCTCAGGAGAGTGTTGGATAAGAAGCGTTCGGGTTCTAAACAGTGCTCTGATTCTAACACTTCTTGATGCTCAACCTATCCATTGTAGCCATTGGATGGCAGTGAAAGACTAGAGTGAACAGCACTTTTGCAGCTGAGAGTGTGAGGTGAAACCCATAATGAAATACTATTTAAATAACATTTACCTATTTTTTTCTCACAATTCAGACTTTTTCTCTCTCACAAATTAATGTATATATCTCCTAGTTCAAACTTTATAACTCGATTTAACTCAACAATTGCAAGTTTGTCCATTCTGAGGAAAAAAAGCAAGAAGTGTGGGATTATAAACTCATGATTGTGAGCCGAGTGGAAAAGAGAGAATGATGATTTTTTTTAAAAATCAGAATTGTGAAATATAATCTTGGAATTGCAAGAAAAAAGTCAGAATTGTGAAATATAAACTCAAAAGTACCATTTTTTTATTATTTTATTCCATGGCTTCAGTCAAGCACATGGATTGTCTATGTGTGTTTTTCTCCCCACATGCTCCCCGTGACCCAGTTTCTCCCATGTGTGATTGTCTCAGTTGTTTCAGATGTGTCTCATTAATTACCTAGTTAAGTCTTGTATTTAAAGTGTTGTCTGCCCTATGTTCCTTAGTCCGGTGTTAAACATCTTGATGTGCCATGTGTGTCTCCAGCCGGCCCTGTGTTTCCCTGAGTTTGGATTATTAAAGACTATGATTACCTTCATCTCCCCATTCCTTGTTGCAGTCTGATGTCTCCACTTTTGCTAATGCATTTCTCCGCTCGGGGGTTTGGAGCAGGCCTGGATTTGATAGGTTTGAAAAATTGCATAAATTCCATTTGAATTATATGCTTGTATTTAAATAAATAAAACTGATAAAACTGTGCTCTATGTTAAGTTTTGTTAAGGATGGCCACTGGTAGGGAGGCTTTTAGCTGTGTTTATGATCAATGTGCACAACAGTGATTGTTAAGCTGTTGTACCACAGTGTGTGATTAAGCAAACATGATCACATTAAATACAATATTAAAACTTTTTAGGCCCAAGTGTTACTAGTGACCCATTACATTTTTAATCAAATGAATTATGAGGCCTGTACAGAACAGTGCACTATTGCAGACTTATGAGGTTTTAATTACATTATTTTAATATAGTCAGTCATGAACTAAAGTGAGCCAATCTAATGCATGAAACTCCTGGGCTGTAAATAAGTCCCACTCCGGCCCTGGTCTGGAGATATGGGCTTTTTACTTCTGCAGAGGACACACCTCTCAAGTTTTGACCAATGCCAAAGATGTAATTTCAAACAGAAAAGGTTTCTTAATTTGGAAGCTGACTCATTTGCTTGATCAGAGTGGGCTGCCAGTTATGTGGCCTTTTAAACCCTAAATTATTAAAACATAAAATCTCAAAATGCATATTATGAGGAAGGGATATACACCACTATTTATGGAATCACACAATGATTATTTAGACTTGAAAAATGATACTGTAATAATACAATATCCTGGGGATATGCATGTTCATTCATGGATACATTTATCTATGAACTGATAGAGCAAAGTCCTTTTTATGAGCATTACATGTCTGTTTCACTGAATAAAGTCAAAGGGAAATTCCTTTGGGTTGTTAAACAGTCTTATCTTGGTGATTTGTCAATGGTTGGTTGCATAAAAGGCTAAGACTAGTTTTCCAAATTAGTCATTTA
The DNA here is from genome assembly GCF_963082965.1 of Carassius carassius. Classification (NCBI taxonomy): domain Eukaryota; kingdom Metazoa; phylum Chordata; class Actinopteri; order Cypriniformes; family Cyprinidae; genus Carassius; species Carassius carassius. Next base: position 7,719,430 of record NC_081795.1, on the reverse strand, counting down.
TTTATTTTATTCTGTAAGACTTGTCATAACATTTTTAAGTCGGTTACATAATAATGTAGATGGGTCTAACTTGGGTGGGTCTACATCTAAACAAGATGTAATAGATACAAAAAATACATTCAATAATAAGTAAAAGCATATCAATTCATGTTTCTTCTTATGCTGATACACAGCTCAACAGAAAACTTATTGTATATAACCCAGTATATTTTTGAGAATGTATTTTACTACAAATTTAATTAAATAATAAAGAAACAGATATAATAAATGTAGTTAGTTTGAAACACTCTCAATTTGTGTTGATCTCTTTTTTATGTATTTTCGAATTAACTCTTTGATTTCAGCTGTATTTAAAACATAAATGATAGGATTTAGCATCGGTGGAACAGCATATGCCAGTGATGTGCTGATGATTCTGGCATTGGGTGTGAGATAAATTACAAATGCAACCATGTATATGCAGATTATGGGTAGAAAAAAGGATCCCACTAACAACAGGTGAGAAACACAGGTCTTCAGAGCTTTTAAACGTTCTTCCCATGTTGTTATTTTACGTAAGGCAAAAAAAATACCCAGATATGACAGAACTATAATGAGAAATGGTGCTACAAAGTATAAAGCTGTGCAGAGTTTTGCCATGAAAACATTAATGCTAACATCATTGCATGCCAACCTAAACACTGGTCCATGATCACAATAATAACTTGGTATCATATTGGTTTTACAGAATGAAAGTCGTTTGATCAAAAACACCACAAAGGCAACCAGACAACCGTTAAATGCCCATAATACTAAAAACACTACAGACATGACAGTATTATTTACTATGGCATGATATCTTAATGGCAAACAAATTGCAATGAAGCGATCATATGCCAGAACAACAAGAGTGAGGCTCTGCATAGTACTAAAGAAGTGCACAAAAAACATGTTGGCCAAACAAGCATTGAAGGAGATGTACTGTGAATCAAAAACAAAAATCTTCATTATGTTTGGAATCAGTGCATTAGTTTCACCAAAGTCAGCCAGGGCCAAATGAAACATTCCAAAGTACTTTGGACTGTGCAGATTCTGTTCAACAACTATAATAAAGAGCACTACAGAGTTCCCAATTACAGCAATAATATAGAGGAAAAATAAGAAAATATAGTAATAAGTGCTGTATGGTACACCTGAAAGTCCAACGATGAAAAAATATTCAGGATGAACAATGGAGTTATTCTCAGAAAAATATTCACTTACAGAATTCATCGCAGCTTTGGGATTGGTGTTTTCTCCAAGCTGAAAATTGAAATTACCACAAAGACATAATAAATCCATTTGAATAAATTCAAAGAATACACAGCATTGTCTATTAATGAAAATGTATAACATTTAATAAACCTACAAAGCCAGAGTAAATAATGACTGACTTTTTTGTCTGTCAGCAAGTTTGAATTACTCTGTAAATATAAAGACCTATTATCCTGTCCTACTGCACATTTAGTCTATTCACTGATATCCATGTCATTCAATTCAAATATATATTTTCTCAAAAATCTCCTGAGATCATTCTGACAAAACAATGATGTAACACCTGTATGTTATAACCAATTATCTGGACACTCCAGTAGCTCGGAGGGCCAGCTGGAACTGAGTCTTCGTCTGGACATCAGCCACATTTCAGTTTGATTGGTCAAAAATTGTAATAGGTAAAAAATAAAAATAAAAACAATGTTCTTCTTATAGTACAATCTAAGTGAACTATTCTTGTTCAAATCCAAAAAATTATGAGATATGACCAAATAATACTCAGCCTTTAGGAGGCACTTAAAACAATAAATATTCATTACCGTACTGTTCTAATAATATCTGGGGATACTGTTACAATCCAGGGGAAATTAACTGAACAAATTAATGCAGTTATTCACACAAATGCAAAAACACAGTTCATGCACACACACACACACACACACACACATACACAAATGTTTGTTTTTGTGAAAAGTGGGGACATCCCATAGACGTAATGGTTTTTATACTGTACAAACTGTATATTCTATGGCCCTACACCAACCCTACACCTAACCCTCACAGGAAACTTTGTGGATTTTTACTTTCTCAAAAAAAAAAAAAACTCATTCTGTATGATTTATAAGCGTTTTGAAAAATGGGGACATGGGTTATGTCCTCATACGTCATCCTCTCCTTGTAATACCAATGTCATACCTATGTCATTATAAAGTGACAGAGTTGTGTCCTGATATGTCACAAAAACAAGAACGCACATGCACACGCACACGCACACACACACACACACACACACACACACACAAACATTTATTTTACTCTTATTAAGTAATAAGAATAAAATAAATGTTTCCAAACTTTTAACTAGTACTTTAAATTATTTAACTATATTTATTTGTGGGCCTTTGTGGTAAATAACTAAACAGTAGCCTGTATAAAGGATGGGAGACGGTCATTCTTAAAGGATTAGTTCACTTCCATAATACAAATTTCCTGATAATTTATTCATTCCCATGTCATCCAAGATGTTCATGCATTTCTGTCTTCAGCCTCAAATAAATTGTATAGAGGAAAACATTTCAGTCCAGACCATCTAATCATCTAATAATTTCTACACTGCTACAACACAGCACACAATAAGAGTTCTTAATTATTCCCTCTAGACTGTAATAATTGCATCCTGATATATGTAATATAATGAAACATACATTTCATTCATTCATCAACTAATTGACCCAAGAAAGGCATTTTTTGTAGTAAAATGTCATAATTATACAATGCATATTCATATGTATTGCAGTATGTTGGTGCTGACCTTTAATATCAAAAATGATTAAATCATTAATTAATTGATACATTCTGCACTATTGTACAAAAAAGTTTCTGTATTTGTTGTTAAACTTTCAGCAAGCATGCATCATCTTTGGAAGATTAAGAGTGTTTACGCTTCAGAATAACTCTGTTTTGTCAAACTTAAACTGTTGATGAGCAGCACTCATAATAGATGACTAATTACTTTATCTGTTGTTACACAAAAGACCATGTACAAACAGCTCTGACACCTGGGAAAATATTGTCTCCCATCACCTTGAGTATTGTAGATCAAAACATCATTAAAAAGTTTTGTTTAGAAGGGCAATTGCTCTGTGACACTTTGTATTTTTTTAGCAAATGATGTTGCTAAAAAGAACATTATTTTGTTTAAATCATCATTGTCTAATTCTTTAAATATGTAAACATACTTACAGACTGTGAATCAGAACAGCCAGCATTGTAGTCTACTCTCCCAAAATCAGGAATCAGTCCTCCATGAAATGTGCTGCACACATCTGAATATTTGGGTTGAACGGTTCTGGACCAGTGTTGTAAATAGAACTTAAACACTGATTTCTAGTTGTATCATCTTTTGGAAGTCCAAACAAAGTAATTTCGCTTTTACAAATGAAACACATGGCATCTTAACAACGTGACGGCGGCGATGGCAGCAATAATAAAGTTATGCCTTCTTCCTCTGCATGAACATTGATATAACACAGATGATTTAGTGGAAAATTAGTAGAATTGATAAAATTGACTCAACATCTAAATATGAAGTACAGGTGCATCTCACAAATTAGAATGTCATGGAAAAGTTCATTTATTTCAGTAATTCAACTCAAATTGTTAAACTTGTGTATGCATACTGACTGAAGTAATCAAAGTAGTCTTTGGTTCTTTTAATTGTGATGATTTTGGCTCACATTTAACAAAAACCCACCAGTTCACTCTCTCAACAAATAAGTTCGAATCAACTAACTTATCAACTCTAAACACCTCAATGTTTCCTGAGCCTTCAAAATGGTCTCTCAGTTTGGTTCACTAAGCTACACAATCATGCGGAAGGCTGCTGATCTGACAGTTGTCTAGAAGACAATCATTGACACCCTTCACAAGGAGGGTAAGCCACAAACATTCATTGCCAAAGAAGCTGGCTGTTTCTCAGAGTGCTGTATCCAGGCATGTTAACAAAAAACTTGAGTGGAAGGAAAAAGTGTGGAAGAAAAAGATGCACAACCAACTGAGAGAACCGCAGCCTTACAGTATGAGGACTGTCAAGCAAAATCAATTCAAGAATTTGAGTGAACTTCACAAGGAATGGACTGTGGCTGGGGGTCAAGGCATGAAGAGCCCACAAACAGAAGTGTCAAGGAATTTGGCTACAGTTTCGTATTCCTCTAGTTAAGCCACTCCTGAACCACAGACAAAGTCAGAGGCGTCTTACCTGGGCTAAGGAGAAGAAGAAATGGACTGTTGCCCAGCTGTCCAAAGTCCTCTTTTTAGATGAGAGTAAGTTTTGTATTTCGTTTGGAAACCAAGGTCCTAGAGTCTGGAGGAAGGGTAGAGAAGATCATAGCCCAAGTTGCTTGAAGTCCAGTGTTTCTACTCAAGTTTCCACAGTCTGTGATGATTTGGGGTGCAAAGTCATCTGCTGGTGTTGGTCCTTTGTATTTTTTTGAAAACCAAAGTCACTGCAACCATTTACCAAGAAATTTTGGAGCACTTAATGTTTCCTTTTGCTGACCATCTTTTTGAAGATGCTGGTTTCATTTTCCAGTAGGATTTGGAACCTGCCCACACTGCCAAAAGCACCAAAAGTTGGTTAAATGACCATGTGTTTGACTGGCCAGCGAACTCATCAGACCTGAACCCTATAAAGAATCTAGAGACCAACAAGAGACCAAAAAATGCAGATGAGCTGAAGGCCACTGTCAAAGAAACCTGGGCTTCCATACCATCTCAGCAGTACCACATCTGACCTCCTCCAAGCCACACCGAATTGAGGTTGTAATTAAAGCAAAAGGAGTCCCTACCAAGTACTGAGTACATGTACAATAAATTAACATACTTTACAGAAGGCCAACAATTCACTATTTTTTTTTTTCGTCTTATGAAGTATTTTAATTTGTTGAGAAATCAAACATATCAATTAAATCATAACAATTAAAAGAACCAAAGACTTAAACTACTTCAGTCTGTCTGCATACACAAGTTTCACAATTTGAGTTGAATTACTGAAATAAATGAACTTTTGCACAACATTCTAATTTATTGAGATGCACCTGTAATCATCTAAATATACCTTGACATTCACAAAGTGGCATAATTTTGTGGAACAAAAGGACACAATTAAGCCTACTTTTAAAGCTAAAGCAGTGGCCAGAACATTTACATAAGCATAGAATAGTATTACATCATGTGTTGTCTAAAGGCTCTCAAGAGATGAAGATATATTTGGATTCAATGACACAAATGCCCAATGATCATCGCGACATAAGAGAATAAGGATGAGCATTTTCAGCCTAGTAATATTCAAAGTAGCTCACAAGTGTTCAGATATTCTCATCTTTTGATCTGGCTCTAAAACTTTATGTATACAGGTTTGTGATTGAAATATTATGCAGAAACTTTACATAAAGGTATCATTTCAGCATTTGAAAATAGTTGTTAGAAGAGTAAGATGACAACTTTGTGACTTGCCTGAACTTTAAGTCTACATGGTAACTTCTATTTTCTGAATTTTTTTTTTTAAAGAACAAACACAAAACTGCCATGAGTACTTTAAATGCAAGTTTTGTTCAGAATATGTCTATTGTTCGCCCTGAATACTTTTTCATCATTGGACTTTCAGGTATACCGCACAGCAGTTATTACTACATCTTTTTATTTATCACATATTTTATTGCTGTGATTATGAACTCTATAGTTCTTCTTCTTATTGCTCTTGAATGAAGCCTGCACAGTCCAAAGTACATCGGTGTGTTTAATTTGCCACTGGCTGATTTTGGTGAAACTAATGCACTGATTACATGAAGAAAACTTTTTTTTCTGACTCACAGTCCATCTCCTACAATGCTTGTCTGGCAAACATGTTTTTTGTGAACTTCTTTATTACTGTGCAAAGTGTCACTCTTGTTGTTCTTGCACTTGATCGCTTCATTGCAATTTGCCTGCCATTGAGATATCATGCCCTACTAAATAATACTGTCAAGTGTTTTTAGTAGTATGGGCATTTAACACTTCTCTCGTGGCCCTGTCAACGTCTTTGATGACCCGACTTTCAATCTGTAAATCTAATGTGGTACAGAGTTATTATTGTGACTATGGACCAGTGTTGAGGTTGGCATGCAATGACAATAGCATTAATATTTTTTCCTTTGTTCCTTGTAGCACCATTATGCATTATAGTCCTGTCATACATGGGCATTTTTTTGCCTTAAGTAAAATTACAACTTGGGAAGCACGTTTAAAAGCACTGAAGACCTGTGTTTCTCACCTTATGTTGGTCGGAATATACTTTCTTCCTGTAATATGCATTTTTATTGCTTCAGCAATTACTTCTCTCACTCCCAATGCCAGAGTCATCAGCATATCCCTTTCATTTACTCTTCCACCAATGTAAAAACCCATTATTTATGTTTTAAACACAGCTGAAATCAGAGTCTTAATTCGAAAAATGCTTAAAAACAGAATTGTGCCAATTAGAATGAAATTTAAAAAAAAATGACTGTAATGATTGTGTGTGTTCTTCCATCATTAGCAATTAAATGACCTATATCAAAAATTTTATATATATTTTTTCATAAATATTTTTAGACTCAAAATAAAAGTGTATGATCAGAAAATAGTTAAATTCATTCTGCTACAATACTAACATGAACAGGTGTTTGATACATAATTTGTGTTGGTGAACAGCAGTGATATGCAGTTTAATTATTTATGACTTAATCCATCTGATTTTAAGAGTGTGTATGTACTGTGTTCATAATTACTGACCCGAAGATAAAACAACAAAGTAGACAGAAAATTGTACAAGATATTTGAATGAATTTTTCTTGTGATCAGTCAGTATTATGCTGACATATTTTATGATACCCTAGAATTTCATACACCCAAATGCCGTTAATTGTCATGTTTGTTCATATCATGTTCATATATTTCAAATAATGCAAACTAAGGTTCCATTCTTACATAAGTATGCTTGAGATTTGCTCATAAGGATCTTTTTATTGTCTTTCTGTTGCAATGTCTCAACTTATTGTTATTTCTGTATTTGCTGTATAATAAAGTATAAAATCTAAACATGAACTAAGATATCAATTTATTGATGCTTAAGGTAATCCTGTGTATTGATAAAGGAGGTCACATATTAAACCTTAATTTTTTAATTTTTGTTATTATCTCATTTATTTAGGGGTAAACCTCTCTAAAAGTAGCACTTAAAAGTGTCAGTTTAACAAGATATATTGATACAAGGGAATATGTTAAAAATAACACAATGACATTGAGATGCGTCAGTTTCTGGGAGAAACTATAGGAATAACAACAGCAACACTCCATGAGGAGAGGAAAGGGTTTCAATCTCAATTCAATATCAATTCAATTCAGTGCAATTGAATGCTTTTTTATCACAATTTAAACTTGGTTTAAAGGTCCTATGACATGAAAATTTCACTTTCTGAGGTTTTTTAACATTAATATGACTTCCCCTAGCATGTTTGTGGTCCCCAAGTTTCTAAAAATTTTAATCGGTGCAAATCGAGATTTTACTATCTTTCTCTGCCTTTGAGAAAATGGAAGCTCAAACGGTCTGATCTGGAATCTCCTCTTTGTGACGTTGTAAAGAGAAATGTTACCTCCCCTTTCTCTGCTTTGCCCGCCCAAATATTTACATATAATTCAGTCGCAATGTCAGCACAGGCGTTACAAACAGACTTTTATGATATGGATTCGACAGCACCGGCACAAACAGTGAGTAACAGTGTTCATTAATGCCTGATCTGTGATCAGTGATTTCTGATGTGCAGCTAATTATTCAAGTTCACACAGACTTTCTTTCTAAATCGTTTAATACTGTTTATGCATCAGTGAATCAAGCCAGTGACTAAACGATCAACTTCACATTGTTTCTCTTAGTAGAATGAAACAAATCTGTTATCTAAATTGTGATTAAACTACAGAGAGCGATCAAAGAACGCTTCCTTTTTTTCGGAGCTGTCACACATTGCGAGTATATATTATCTGCACTCTTGCCCAAACTGCCGTTACAATGAATGACGCTGTTATGCTGCACAACAAAGCTCTTACTGTATTCATGTGTTTGCTGTTAGTTGTGGTGAAAGCATTTTGTGAGAGAAAACGTGTTGCAATAATGACGAGATGACTGCATTCACGCGATAAACAGACTCTGTCTACTCAATGCTCATCACTGCAGCCTTTCATGTGATGGGAAAAGATAGAAAAAATAATTATATAATCAACAAATCCACGATTCGTTAATCTCGACAGCTGTAGTATTTGAGAGGGTTCCACATGTAATACGCATTTCAAATGCAAAGATGTCAGCCAATCACAACAGTTGTCGTTTACTCAGAGTGTCACAGCAGACACGCCCCTTCAAACAGAGCATTCAAGCCAGAGGGCTATTATCAGGATATAAAAATGCTTTTTATTTCTAAATTTTAAATGTAAAAATCATACTAATAATATAAGTACACCTAAGGAAACATTAAAAAGCATTTAAAGAAAAGGAAATAATCCATGTCATGGGACCTTTAAATTCAGTATTTGCATGCATTCACTATGTGTAATTATGCATGTATCAGAGGATGAAAAAGAGTTTTTTACATTTCTCATTTAAAAATCTAGTGCTCAATCATGTCTTAATATTTCTTAAAATGAAGAACTTAAAAATACATAAGCAGGCATGACCTGCAATATTCTATATATACTGTATTTACTAAAGAGCCATACAGGTACCTAGTGGGTAAACACATTTCAAACGAAAATGATAATTTTTTTTCTGACCACAAAATGACTCTAATTTGCCTCTTTGCATTGGATTTTAAAACTCTTTTTTCTATTTTAACCTTACATACACTAACTGTACTTTAAGTAATAGAAATAATATATGTTTATTATTGGACCATAATTATTGCACAAATAGTATTTAGTACCAAAAGATCTGTTCAAAATATTAAATAAATAATATTACTGAACTAAAATATAGAACATTTATTTAACTGAAAAATAGTTAAGCTGTATGGTCACATTATAAATAAGCAATAGGGTTAAGAAAACGTCTCAGATTACTTATGTAACAAGACACTGTGTCCTCTAGGAGTCGCTATGGGGAGCACCTTCAATGTGACTGGTGTCTGAAGCATATATCTAAAAATGACAGTGACATTGGCCGGCTACAGACCATGATGTCACTACCAGTGCCACTATAGTTTAATCAGGTGCCGGGAGAAAACGACATCTGCTTCTTCGTCTGAAACTTGCATCCAAAGCATGGCAGGAAACCAGTGTCTTGTTCCCTATTCAGGGAACCATAGTTACACAAGTAACCTGAGACATTCCCTTTTTAAGGGAATTTTGAACTGCATCGTCTAGGGGTCGCTATGAGGAACGGTATACCCACTATGCTGAGGGGAGTGCATGCCAGAAAACCACGGCGAGTACTAAGTACCAACTCTACCATAGCCATGGGAGTTGCCCCTGGGACATTAGACAGCTGTCAGTGACATTATTCCCTATGACCAAAGGCCTAGGCTACATACACCAAAAAACTTACCTGTTAGGGCCAGACTCCTGAGCCCAGGGTAGCGCTCAAGTCTTGGAATCAGGAATAGATTCCTTTAAGGGGATATGACCAAGTGCCTAGAATCATACTAGGTCTTGGCCTGTCACCGAGGGGGCTACTGAAGTTACTGGGTTTGCTGAAGGTACTGTCTCAACAGACCCCTAGTAGCAACACCCTGTTAAAGTAAAGTAGGTGTACAACCAGAATGGGTAATGCCACAGTGTTAACTGCAGGTCAGTTGCGTGTTAAAATCATTTGTGAAACTACCGGCAGGTGGCGCAGGTGACTGTAATTGTAAAATTTGCACCTTCCTCCAAAAAAACAAACAAACAAACAAAAACCTCAGTTGTAGGAGATATGCGGGGTTGGGTTTTTTTTTGTGGTAGTTCTGTATATCTTGTGGGGGTTCAAATAAAGGTGTGAATCTCTTGCTCTTTCACATTTCAATCTTGGTTTAGGCAAAGTAGGACAAATGTCATTTTGGTTTTAGGACAACTTTGAAGAAAGATTTTGATCCAATTCAAATGTTGACAACTGTATAGCGCAATATAGTTTATTATTTATTATAACTTAATTTCAGAGGAAGTTGCCTTAACTTAAAAAGAAGCAAACTGTTGCATTAATTTTATTTTGTGTGAAATACAAATTTTCACAGAATGTAACCTATTCATTACCAATATATTGAACCATTTTTCTAAGTTTTTCTTAATCCCAAACAGAGTTCAGACATCAGTAAAATATCCGTCTATAGATTGGGAAATACACACACATTATGGACGTGACAATACGTGGGAGACGATTTATTTTGTAGACTTTCTTTGATTTACAATGCACAAACCAGAAGCAACAATATCTGTAGAGACGGGGTTGGCCATTCTCAAAACATAAAATATAAATTTTATTTAAATTTTCATTTTTTGTTTCAGAGGAAAAATCTATGTTAATGCATTTCACCTTCACAGATTACGTAACGCTTTAATTTTGAATTGATTAGTTTAAAAGCAGATATTTCAAGCTTTCTGTAGATATATTTCTCATATATGTGAGACACCCCAATTTTAAGTAGCATGCTCATAGCCAGCTCTCTGATAAAGGGGAGCACTGCTAAACACCACCACGAGAACAGCCCATGGAGCAGTGCAAAGTGTGTCAATTGCAACACACTAGTTGAGTGGAGCATTGCCTGACTTGACCGGATTAGAGGCAGCTTATCTAAGGTTGAATGTGGTGGTGGATGTGGTGGTCTCTCTCTCTCTCTCTCTCTCTCTCACACACACACACACACACACACATACAATATAATAAGCTGTTGTACAGTATATGGAGCTATATGGAGTATAAGTCAGAAACTAAGCTTTTTTTTGCACAGGCCTATCTAAAGGGTTAATGGTCCCACCTAGTGATCAGCTGTAAAAATAACAAATTTTACCTCTTCCCAAAAGGGAAAACCACCAACAATCAAGAATCTCACACACATACAAACACTATAATTTGCTGTTATACTCCATATACTAGCCAGAAACTAAGCCTTTTTTGCACAGGGCTATCTAAAAGGTTAATGGTCCCACCTAGTGATCAACTTTAAAAATAACAAATGTTACTTCCCAACAGGGAAAACCTGGAATAAAAATTATATGGAATAAAATGGAAGTCAATGGGGCAAAAACAGCCACGAACAATAAATCAGGGAGAAAAAATTTAAATCTAATGCTGCACAAAAACTAAAAATGCATCAAAGCCAGTGTTGTTACTAATCTTTGACATGCCAAAGAAAAAGTAAAAAAGTAAAAAAAATAATAATAAAATAAAATCCCTCCACAATTACTTTTATATTGAAAAGAAGTCATTTTGTTTGTTTTTTCCTCAAATCAGTGACATCATTTATGAATTGCCAATTAAAGAGTTAAAATCTTGGATTTTATTTTTAACTTTGATCAGGACTGAGGTTGATTAATAGATTTATGCAAAAAAAATTAAAAAATATTTATCTGATAGATTTTTACAGCAGTTTAATTGAGTGTTTTTTTTTTCATCCCGAACATAACGAAAGGGTAGTGAATTTGAACAATGCACAAGGGTTAAATGAGGTATTTTAGCAGGGTGTTGATGAGTCTTAACTTTTATAAAGAATATCTCTTTGGGTTTGAGACTTTAGTCTTTGCAACTTTTGTCACAGTGTCTGGGTTGTGTTCCCTGGGGTTCCACTAGGTGTCCTCAGTTCCCACGGTGTTTATTCATGTCCGTCAGTTCGTGCCCTTGCCTTGTCTTCTTGTTTAGTTTATGTTTTGGATGGATGTTTCCTATTGACCCCTGCCTGGACTGTTTATGCTGTTTGGATTACCCCTTAATAAAAGACTTACTCGCAATTGGTTCTATCTCCGTGCCTCATTGGAACCCTGCCGTGACAGAACGACTCCGTCCTTCTAGGAACCAGCGGTATGTCGTCTTTCTGTTCCCCAGCCAAGATGGCGGAGCGGCGAGCCAAGTATCTTCGGTTGATCGCCCTCCGCCAAGAGGGAAATGAAGTGGGTGCCCTGGCCCAGGTGTTCTGGTCCCTGGCCGAGGGCATGGGCTACAATGATGCGGCCCTCAAGGACTATTTCAATGGCGGGCTGGATGATCCAGTGTCTCAGGAGGAGATGGCGCAGTTAGAGACACTGGAATTCTGGGAATTTGTGCGCTACCTGCAGCATCGGCTTCGGTGGGATGCCCCAGCCACTTCTGTCTCTTCCGGCGGGGTGGTCGTCAGCCCAGCACCACTGCCCAGGATTGCAACCAGCCAAGCGCCACAACCCAAGATGACCGCCAGTCCAGCACCACTGCCCAGGATGGCTACCAGCCAAGCGCCACAGCACAAGATGGTCGCTAACCCAGCACCAATGCCCAAATTGGCCACCGTTCCAGCGCCACAACCCAAGATGGCCGCCAGTCCAGCACCACTGCCCAGGATGGCTACCAGCCAAGCGCCACCATCCAAGATGGCCGCCAGTCCAGCATCACTGCCCAGGATGGCTACCAGCCAAGCGCCACAGCACAAGATGGCCGCTAACCCAGCGCCAATGCCAAAATTGGCCACCGTTCCAGCGCCACAGCCCAAGATGGCCGCCAACCCAGCGCCAATGCCCAAATTGGCCACCAGTCCAGTGCCACAGTACAAGATGGCCGCCAGCCCAGCGCCAATGCCCACTTTGGCCAACGGTTCAGTGCCACAGCCCAAGATGGCCGTCAGCCTAGCGCCACAGCACAAGATGGCCGCTAACCCAGCGCCAATGCCCAAATTGGCCACCGGTCCAGCGCCACAGTACAAGATGGCCGCCAGTCCAGCATCACTGCCCAGGATGGCTACCAGCCAAGCGCCACAGCACAAGATGGCCGCTAACCCAGCGCCAATGCCCAAATTGGCCACCGTTCCAGCGCCACAGCCCAAGATGGCCGCCAACCCAGCGCCAATGCCCAAATTGGCCACCGTTCCAGCGCCACAGCCCAAGATGGCCGCCAACCCAGCGCCAATGCCCAAATTGGCCACCAGTCCAGCGCCACAGTACAAGATGGCCGCCAGCCCAGCGCCAATGCCCACTTTGGCCAACGGTTCAGTGCCACAGCCCAAGATGGCCGTCAGCCTAGCGCCACAGCACAAGATGGCCGCTAACCCAGCGCCAATGCCCAAATTGGCCACCGGTCCAGCGCCACAGTACAAGATGGCCGCCAGTCCAGCACCACAACCCCAGATGGCCGCCAGACCAGCACCACAGTACAAGATGGCCGCCTGTCCAGAGTCATGGCCCAAGATGGCTGCTTGCCCAGCGCCGCTGCACAGGATGAGAGTCTCAGCTGACCCTCCAGAGTCGAGTCAGGTGCCCTTGGACCCTCCGGAGGCGAGTCAGGTGCCCGTGGACCCTCCGGAGTCGAGTCAGGTGCCCGTGGACCCTCCGGAGTCGAGTCAGGTGCCCGTGGACCCTCCGGAGTCGAGTCAGGTGCCCGTGGACCCTCCGGAGTCGAGTCAGGTGCCCGTGGACCCTCCAGAGTCGAGTCAGGTGCCAGTGGACCCTCCGGAGTCGAGTCAGGTGCCAGTGGACCCTCCAGTGGACCCTCCGGAGTCGAGTCAGGTGCCAGTGGACCCTCCGGAGTCGAGTCAGGTGCCAGTGGACCCTCCGGAGTCGAGTCAGGTGCCCGTGGACCCTCCGGAGTCAAGTCAGGTGCCAGTGGATCCTCCGGAGTCGAGTCAGGTGCCAGTCACCGCTGATCCTCCAGAGTCAGGGCTAGTCACCACTGATCCTCCAGAGTCAGGGCTAGTCACCGCTGATCCTCCAGAGTCGAGTCAGGTGCCAGGGAACTCTCCAGAGTTAGGGCTTATCACCGATGACCTTCCAGAGTCAGGGCTTATCACCGGTGACCTTCCAGAGTCAGGGCTAGTCACCGATGACCCTCCAGAGTCAGGGCTAGTCACCGATGACCCTCCAGAGTCAGGGCTAGTCACCGATGACCTTCCAGAGCCAGGGCTAGCCACCGATGACCTTCCTGAGTCAGGGCTAGTCACCGATGACCTTCCAGAGTCAGGGCTAGTCATTGATGACCCTCCAGAGTCGAGTCGGGTTTCAGATGACCCTCCAGAGTCAAGGCTAGTCACTGTTAACCCTCCAGAGTCAGGGCTAGTCACCGCTGATGCTCCAGAGTTAAGGCTAGTCACCGTTGACCTTTCAGAGTAAAGTCAAGTCACCTTTGACCTTTCAGAGCTGAGTCAAGTCACCGGTGATCTTCAAGGACTGAGTCAAGTCACCGGTGATCTTCAAGGACTGAGTCAAGTCACCATTGATCTTCATGAGCAAATGCAAGTCACCAATGGTCTTCATGAGCAGTGTCAGGCCAGCACCGATCTTCTGGAGTCCAGTAGAGACACCATGGAATTACCAGAGTCTCGTCCTCCCGTTGATCCGGCTGCACGGAAGTGGTGGGCTTCTGATCCGCCCTGGGGGCTTTGTGCAACGACCACAGGGATGTGGTGGTCTTCTGCTCCGCCCTGGAGGGCTTCCGCTTTGACCACAGGGGGGTGGTGGTCTTCTGCTCCGTCCTGGGGGCCTTCCGCCCTGACCACATGGTGGTGGTGGTCTTCTGCTCCGCCCTGGGGAACTCTGGCCTCGACCACAAGGTTGTGGTGGTCTTCTGCTCCGCCCTGGGGGGCTTCCGCTCTGACCACACGGACATGGTGGTCTTCTGCTCCGCCCTGGGGGGCTTCCGCTCTGACCACACGGACATGGTGGTCTTCCGCTCCGCCCTGGGGGGCGCTTGCCCTGACTACACGGTTGTGGTGGTCTTCCGCTCCGCCCTGGAGGGCTCTGGCCTTGACCACAAGGGTGTGGTGGTCTTCTGCTCCGCCCTGGGGGGCTTCATGTTGTTTTTTCCTTTGGTTTTTGTGTTAATGTCTGTCCCTGTTCCTTTCTGTCAGTCTGGCCCTCCGTCCCTCCCCCTGAACCTCCTCCTGTCCTCCTCCCTCCTGGTCTTTCTGTGTTGTGTTTACATTCTGGTGCCTGTTCCCCATGTTTTTCTTTTCTGGCCCTCCGTCCCTCCCCCTGAGCCTCCACCTGTCCACCTCCCTCCTGGTCTCTGTTTTGTGTCTGTCTTGGAGCGTCTGGGAGCCGCTCCGTAGAAGGCAGGTACTGTCACAGTGTCTGGGTTGTGTTCCCTGGGGTTCCACTAGGTGTCCTCAGTTCCCACGGTGTTTATTCATGTCCGTCAGTTCGTGCCCTTGCCTTGTCTTCTTCTTTAGTTTATGTTTTGGATGGATGTTTCCTATTGACCCCTGCCTGGACTGTTTATGCTGTTTGGATTACCCCTTAATAAAAGACTTACTCGCAATTGGTTCTATCTCCGTGCCTCATTGGAACCCTGCCGTGACAACTTTAGGTATCTTATCTATTCACAAACAGCTTGAAACACTCCAAAGAGAAAGGAAAACTTGAAATCGAAGTTTAGAAATTTTCTCTGACAATGCTATATATAGAATTCTTCTTTGATTTTGAAAAACTATGTATCATTGGATTGGACAGCTTTGATATTTGATCACTACTTAGGATTATAATCAAAAACTGTTACAATTACAGTAATTTCTTACATTTTCCCTGGAGTGCAAAATCAATGAGTGGTTATCGATATTTTGAATTGAATAATGAGACACATACCTGAACATATTCAATTGCGTTTGCTCAGGTTTATCACAGGGTGTGGTTAGGTTCAACATAGGGATGGGTTGAAAGGAAGAAGACAAGGATCAGCATGACTGGAACTCGTGTTTATTTCCTCCAAATAAAATAATAAACGAACAAAAAGTGCGCAAGGGCACATTCACATCTCCCAACTACAGCACAAACAGAAATAATGTTTCAAAGCAGTGCTTTTCCAAAACGGCAGCAGCTCACGAGTTCCCAGTCCAACTCTCTCTCAACTTTCCTTCAGTCCCACTGGCTTTTATTGGTTTCTCCACTTCAATCACTGCAATCAGAGACAGGTACCCCCAACGCCTGACTCGGGTTGGGGAGCCTTCCGACCTGCAGCCTCCCCCCCACTCCTGGAGAGGAAGTCAGCCACAACCATCTGTGCACCCGGCCTGTGGATCACCTGGAATTTAAAGGGCTGTAAAGCTAGATACCAACGGGTGATCCACGCATTGGTATCCTTCATGCGGTGGAGCCACTGCAGGGGGGCATGGCCCGAGCAGAGGGTGAACTCCCATCCCAAGAGATAATATCGGAGGGATATCACGATTTTGACACACACAGACATGCTTTACAGTCATAAATGCATTCAGTATAAATTTTAAACCTATTTCCAAAAGAAAACCAATGAGAGCTTTATAAAATGTCTCTAGAACAGACATAAGTCAAAATAATCACCAAGTAAAGATGTCAAACAAAATGTCTAGACATATGGAAAAAACAATTTTTTTTTTTTTTTACCATGCATTGGTCATAGAGCTCACTGTAGCGGTGCCTCAGGTGTTATATGTTTTGCCCAATATATTCATTGCCCAAGGGTCACACGTACTCCATCTGCAGTGCGTATACAGTAAGTTATGTGTACACGGTTCAGAAGCAGCAACGAGAGCGCATTATTGTAACGCGAAAGCACATTAAAATAATGCGCAAAACTATCCGCTCGCACCAGTGATGCGCGAGTCAATGTATTAATAACCCGCACCCGACCGACGTTTTCGACTAACCCGCCCGCAACTTGGACCGCAAAAAAATACAAATAAAATATTGTACCCGACCCGCTTCCTGACCCGCATTTTTAAAAAGCAGTAAATGCTCATCGTAGCGTAATTGGGCCATAGGAACATAACTAACTAGGCAAAAAAAACTAAAAACAACAAAACTTAATATATTATAATTTTGTCAAGAATTATAAAATATCGTCAGTAAGCTCATAATTTGTACTAAAATAGTCTAGTCTGGCTTTGTCTATTTGTATGTTTCTGCAAGGTCAGCAGACATTGAGGCTCGGGTTTGTTCCGATCAGAGCTCGTGAGCGGAGAATGCATTTCTGAATATCCCGATCCGCTCGCTCATTCCGTGGGGTCTCGCTCAACTCAGAATGGCCTGCTGGTTCCAAAATATGCAAGGAGTCATTTTATTGATTAATAATAAACTGGTGTTTTCTGTGTCGCTGCAAAGATGAAGTTGACAATGCAGACTCGCCATGAACGCCAGAGAGAAATGCACATTTCACATGGATTACATCATCAGAGAGTAGCCCATTTATTTTGGCTTGAATATTTTCGTTTAAAAGAAGACATTTTAAGCTTTCTGTAATATATAGCCTATATTTCTCAAATCTGAGGCACACGCTGAGTTTAGTTCACATGCAATGCAAGTGATCGTGCCGGCGCCTTATTACATTGTCTGCTAGGCTATTTATTCTTCTTATTTATTAAATACGGGCAACTGATTGATAAAACATTGATCAAAATTAAGATACAATTTATACAAAATGAAAATCTTTTAAAAATAGTTGCCGGAGGATCGCAACAAAATTCCTACTCCTGGAGTAGCACAATACTTCTCTCATCTCAAGCCAATGGCTGACAACATACCACCTTATGATGCAAACACTCCCATTCTTCTTCTTTTTGGAAGGGACATACTAAGTGTGCATAAGGTTCAAGAACAGTATAATGGACCTGGTAACCTGCCATATGGTAAGCGTCTTGACTTAGGCTGGGTCATTGTGGGAGAGGTTTGTATGGGAGGAGTACACAAATCCGAGACTGCAAATGTTTTCAGAACAAACATATTGCAAAATGTGTTTTTTTCACACCCTGCTCAAAAGGAATTCAGGTCAAAGAACAGTTTGGTACTCCAAACGATCAATACCAATCCACTCTATCTTGCTGTCCTGTCTCAAGCTATTTTACGGATCACCTGGGAGATAAAGTCTTTCAGAGGACTCCTGAGGATGATAAGCTTTCACTGTCTGTTGAGGATAACATCTTCCTTGAGGTTATGAACAGAGAAATGTACATAGATGAGTCAAACCACTGGGTAGCTCCCTTACCATTCCGTTTACCTCACAGCCCACTGCCGAACAACCGAGACCAGGCATGTCAACCAACATGCAGAAATAGCTCCCCCACTGCAGCCTGATGAAGAATGCTGGTATTTACTAATATTTGGTGTGTACCACCCTCTGAAACATGGGAAGATTAGGGTCGTCTTTGATTCTAGTGTGCAATATGAAGGCGTCTCATTGAATAGCATTCTTCTTCGTGGACCAGATCTAAACAAAAAGCTCCTTGGGGTCTTGATGCACTTTCGTAGGGAGCAGATTGCAGTTACAGCTGATGTAGAACAGATGTTTTACTGCTTCAAGGTCAGGGAAGATCACCAAAACTTTCTGAGGTTTCTGTGGTTCAAGGATAACGATCTCTCCAAAGAAATCACAGAATACCGAATGACAGTTCATGTTTTTGGTAACAGCCCGTCACCAGCTGTGGCAATCTTTGGGATGAGACAAGCAGCTGAGTTTGGAGAAGACGAGCATGGAAGAGAAGCCAAGCACTTTGTCCATAAGAATTTTTATGTGGACGACGGCCTGATCTCTGTATCCAGTGCCGCTGAAGCCATCAGTCTACTGAAAAACACCAAAAACATGTTAGCTGAGTCAAACATCAAGCTTCACAAGATTTCATCAAACAGTCATCAAGTAATGGAAGCATTCCCTCCATCTGAAAGAGCAAATGACCTGAAGGATCTGGATTTGAGTGTCGATCCTCTTCCTCTCCAAAGAAGTTTAGGGTTGAGCTGGAACTTAGAGACTGACTGTTTCACTTTTCAGGTATCTACAGAAGTTAAACCATTCACACGACGGGGCATACTTTCAACGGTTAACAGTCTCTATGATCCTTTGGGACTTGTTGCTCCTGTTACCATGCAGGGTAAGGCTTTAGTAAGAGAGCTGTCATCAGAGCAGTTTGACTGGGACACGCCACTCCCAGCTGATAAAGAAGCCCAGTGGAAAGCATGGACAGATTCATTAGCAGATCTCAAGGAAGTCCAGATTCACAGACCCTATGTTCCAGTCTCCATTTCCTACACTTCCAAGAGAGAGATAATATTTTTTGCTGATGCCTCTACATTAGCCATAGCAGCAGTTGCCTACCTGAGGGTTGTAACTACAGACGGTCAGTGTCACATTGAGTTTGTTATGGCCAAATCAAAGTTGGCACCATACCCTGCTCTCACAGTGCCACGTCTAGAGTTGTGTGCGGCAGTTATTGCTGTCGAGCTGGCAGGACTGATTAAAGAAGAGCTGGATGTGGAACTAACTGCAGTAAAGTTCTACACTGACAGTAGAATCGTTTTAGGATACATCTACAATACTTCCCGGCGATTCTATGTGTATGTTGCTAATCGAGTGGCCCAAATTAGACATTCCACAAAGCCAGAACAGTGGCATCACATTGATTCAGACCTCAATCCGGCAGATCTCAGCACCAGATTCATTCCAGCAGCTATCCTACCTCAGACTAATTGGTTCTATGGTCCAGGATTTCTCCATCAGCCTATTCTCGGGGACACTCCTGAAAATGAATCATTTGAGCTTGTAGAGCCAGAGAAGGATCAGGACATTCGCCCACATGTGGTAACCTTGGCCACGCAGATGACAGAACAGTCTCTGGGATCACACAGATTCGAACGCTTCTCTGAGTGGAGATCTCTTGTAAGAAGTATAGCCATGCTTGGCCATGTTGCAAAATCATTTTCTCAAGACAGAAATACAGGGGATTGCAAAGGCTGGCATTGGTGCAAAAAAATGTCTCCAGTCTGAGTGCACACAAGCAACGACTTCTATTATTAAATGTGTGCAGCAAGAGCACTATAAAGATGAATTCAAGAGTTTGGAGAAAGGTGAAGAAATCTCACAGCGAAGTGCTCTGAAGAGACTATCTCCCTTTGTAGACACCGAAGGACTTATTCGAGTGGGAGGTCGCTTACAATCAGCAGAACTGTCTGAACAGGAAAAACACCCACTAATAATTCCAGCAAGTCAACACGTAGCCACGTTGTTGGTCAGATACTACCATGATCGAGTGGCACATCAAGGACGACATCTAACTGCCGGTGCAGTACGTTCAGCAGGTCTCTGGATTGTAAAAGGAACTAGACTAATCAACCATGTGATTCATCAGTGCGTTTTCTGTAGGAAGTTAAGAGGTAGACTCGAAGAACAGAGAATGTCAGATTTACCTATGGACAGAGTGAAAGTGGATCCTCCATTCACTCATGTGGGTCTGGATGTTTTTGGGCCATGGAACATAATATCACGCCACACTAGGGGTGGCAGTGCTGAAAGTAAAAGATGGGTTGTCATTTTCTCTTGCTTAAGTACAAGGGCTGTCCATTTGGAAGTCATTGAGTCCATGTCAACCTCAAGTTTCATTAATGCCCTCAGACGGTTTTTGGCAGTTCGCGGACCAGTCAAACACTTCAGATGTGACAGAGGAACAAATTTCATCGGAGCCTGTCGAGAACTGAAAATCAATGCAGATGATCCAGAACTAAAAGGTTACTTGCAGGAGCAAGGTTCCGTATGGACATTTAATGCTCCCCACTCTTCTCACATGGGGGGAGCTTGGGAAAGAATGATCCACATAGCACAGCATATTCTGGATGCATTGCTGCTAAAAACCGGCCTTTCCCGTCTTACCCATGAGGTTTTGACTACTCTCATGTCCAAAGTCATGGCAATAATAAATGCTAGACCTTTACTTCCTATTTCTTCTGATCCAGACACATTGGAAGTTCTGTCCCCTGCCATGCTCCTCAATCAAAAGGCTAGTATTGTACCAGCACCACTTGGTGACTTTGACATTAAGGACCTCTACAAGAAAGAATGGCAACAAGTTCAGTGTCTGGCGGATGCTTTTTGGAAAGCTTGGAGGAGAGACTATCTTGCAACATTGCAAGTACGGAGGAAATGGACTGAGAAAAGACGGAACCTCGAGGAAGGTGATGTTGTCTTGCTTAAAGATACCAAAGTGAAACGTAATGAGTGGGCAATTGGACTCATTCTGAAAACCATACCCAGCAGTGATGATAATGTGAGGAAGGTGGAGGTAAAGACAGTTAGAGAAGGATCTGCTAAGGTATACCTAAGGCCTGTCTCTAAAGTAGTACTACTCCTGCCTGGGACGTCACAGTAGGATCAATAATGGTATAATAATTTATTATACCAGGTGGGGAGTGTGCTGTTGATTATGTCTAGCAGTGTTTCTTTTCCGCGCCCTACTGGACATTTAAGGTACTGCACTTTATTTGCAGTTTACTTTCGGTTTCTCTCAGTGAATGCAGTCGGGAAGAATGTTCATACAGTTCCTATGGGCTATTGATTCCATCGTTAAAACCTTGGAAATATATGTCTGTAAGTGCTAAGTTAAGTGTTGTGTAGATTAAAGAAAAGTGTAGATCAGGATTATTGTTGTATTTTGTTATATACAGATATGATTCGCATTATTGGTTCCATACTTTGTTTTAGCATACTGCTAATTTCTCTTCTGTTTGTATAGAATCTCATTTGAATATAATTTCTTGGCATGTACAAAACCGAACTGTAATGTAAGCTGGATGTGTATGTAAAGGTGTACATAATGTTCATACATATTTATTCTTGTTTGTAGTTTTACATAAAAGAAGTGAGAAGAACAATCACCAGTAAAGTCACTAAAGTTACGAAGACTGTTTTCTGGAGTTCTTTTCTGAAAGTGTACGCTATCTGTTTAGCCTTTGCTCAAGCAACGCAATTGGTCAGAACAGAATACCTGGAGTTAGGCATATGCCCAGTATGCTCTGTTCTCGCGCTCCACTTAGGTGCACTGCATCCTGATTGGTTCAGATAACACACTGCGGGAGGTCAGGGCCGCGGAAAATCGTGCTATAAAGCGATTTAGAAATCGCTCACACTCAAATCGCAATTTTATTTCGATTTCGATTAATCGCACAGCCCTAGTTCGTATCACCAAATAGTTGAGATCTCCCAGTCGCCGTGTGACCTCGAAGGGCCCCTGCCTCTTGGCGAGTAATTTTGAACTAGAAGTAGGGAGTAATACAAGAACTTTGTCTCCTGGTGCAAATTGACAAAGTCTAGCCCCCTGTTGTACAGTCGACTCTGCCTGTCCTGGGCCTGTAACAAATTCTCCATTGAAAGCCGCCCCAGTGTGTGGAGTTTTGCTCTCAGGTCCAGGACATACTGAATTTCATTTTTACTAGTTGAAGGTTCTCCTCCCAAGTCTCCCTAAGAACGTCTAGTACCCCCCGGGGCTGACGTCCATAAAGGAGTTTGAAGGGGGAAACCCCCACGGGGGCCTGGGGGGCGAACAAGAGGGGTTCTAGCCACTAATCGCAATTTTTGGAGTCCTCCTGCACAAACTTTCGAATCATGGTTTTCAACGTGCGATTAAAACGTTCTACTAGTCTGTCTGTTTGTGAGTGAAAGATGCTGGTACGAATCGATTTAATGCCCAATAATTCATAAAGTTCGCGAATAGTTCGTGACATAAATGCCGTACCTTGGTCGGTGAAAATCTTTTTCGGGATTCCCACCTGGGAGATTAGTTGAAACAGTGCACCTGCAACACTTTTAGCGGAGATACTGCGGTGCGGCACTGCTTCAGAAAATCGCATTGCATAATCCACCAGGACTAGCGCAAAGTGGTGTCACCATGCTGACCGTGCCGTCCATGCCAATTCGTTTGAAGGGGACCTACATTAAGGTAAGGGGGCACAATGCTGCTTTTGAAGTGGCTGGTGGATTCACCAACTGACATTCATGACAAGACGTGCACCACCTGCGCACGTTCTCGTGAATGCCCAGCCAAAAAAAATGGGTCATTAGGCAGTTTAGTGTAGCCGTTTGTCCTAAATGTCCGGCCATTGGATTACAGTGAGCCGCCTGGAAAAGCATTTCCCGACGGCTCTTGGGTACCAACAACTGAGCTGTATCTTGTTTTGACTGTGCATCTTGGGTCACCCAATACAATTTATCTTTCTGAATCATAAAATAAGGATAGGAGAGTGGTTGTTCAGGATGAAGGACCTGGCCATCAATAGAGCGAACCTGATCAAATGCATGTTTTAACGTCTCATCGTGGGATTGCTCCAGGGGAAAGTCATTGCGCTCGGTGAGGATGATTAGCTCCCTCAGGTTCCGGCTCAGCTTCCCCCACCTGAACCACCGCTACCTTCCTCTTACCCCTTTCTCCCAAAGAGGCATCTGCACATAAATAGCCCAATAACTCATTAAAGGCTTGCCAATTGGTTCCCAAAATTAGCGGATGCCGGAGGTGCTGGTTAACTGCCATCTCTATTCTATGTTTTTGTCCCCTAAATTGAATTTCCATGGGCAATATCGGATAATCCACCACGGGGGACTGTGGCACATCGGGGTCCCGGATCAGCGTCCCCACCTCCATCACAGGACACCGATCGATAAAGTGAGCCGGGTCCCTGCAGCGCCAACAAGCCAGCCCAGACTTTTCCCCCATCCTGGTGGGAGGAAGCTGGTCAAGGGATTGACGTTTAGAGAGTAGCGGGGGAGAAGATGAGGTGAAGGGCTCGTTGGGTAAGCCCCCTCCCCGGGGAGGTGCCCAGAACGATGCTCCTGGTTCTCCTGTTCTCCACCTGGGCGCCGGCCTTGGCACCAGCCCCCCACGGGACCAGGGAAGAGGAACAGGCCTGGAAGATAAATCAGAGGGGAGGGGGGAGAGAGAGAGAGAGGGAAGCAGCCGGAAGGGGGTCGCCGACCCCTGGACACGGCACCATTTGATCCTCCACAAGCTGGATGGCCTGGTCCAGCGACGTCGGGTGGTGGCACTGGACCCATTGCGCAGTCTTCTTTGGGAGCAGCACCACGAACTGCTCCAGTACCACACTGTCGATGATTTCCTTGACGTCGGTTCCCTCAGCCATCAGCCATTTGTGGCATGAGTCGCGGAGCTGTTGTGCCAGGATGAAGGGCAGGCCGGACTCGTCAAGGCTGAGTGACCTGAATCTCTGACAATGCTGTTCTGGGGTCTGGCCGACCCGCTGGAGTATGGCACGTTTGAGGTCTTTGTACACCAGCAGATTCTTGACTGGCAGTTGGTGTGCGGCTACCTGTGCTTCTCCAGACAGCAGAGGGTTGAGCCGCATTGGCCAGTCAGCGGTGGGCCATTCCCGGTCTTCAGCGGACTTCTCAAATAAATCAAGGAATGCTTCCGGGTCATCCTGGGGCCCCATTTTATTAAGTGGAAGGGGCAAAGCCAAGTCTCTGGCTGGCGAGGGAATGGCCCGAACCCCTTGGTTTATCCAGCTCCACAGCAGCTCGTGGTCTTCATGCTGGGCCCTGAGGATCGATTCGAAACGCTGATCTCCTTCCTCTTTTAGGGCCAGCAAGCCCCAATTTTGTTCTTGATGAAGATCGGCGAGCGACTGTATAATGTCCTCCTTTCCTTTCCCGGGTTTCGGCACCAGTGTGGTTAGGTTCAATGTAGGGATGGGTTGAAAGGGAGAAGACATGGATCGGCGTGACTGGGACTCGTGTTTATTTCCTCCAAATAAGTTAATAAAAAAACAAAAAGTGTGCAAGGGCACATTCACATCTCCCAACTACAGCACAGACAGAAATAACGCTTCAAAGCAGTGCTTTTCCCCAATGGCAGCAGCTCACAAGTTCCCAGTCCAACCTATATTGATATTGATCCAAGATGGCTGCCGGGGGGCTTGCCCCGGTACCTGCTCTGCTATTATGTTTTGCACTTTTGTCTGTGTTATATGTGAGGAAAACATCATGCATCACATCATATAGCCGTGAGGAGTTGTTACATATCAGGAGGATTACACCTGACAATTTGGAATTATTTGCCAACATTCCAGAGGATATACTGGATGTAAACAACACTGGATCACCACCATGGGGAAATACATCTAGCACAAAAAGACAGAGAACTGGAGTGGTCTCCAGGTTCAGGAGACGGCCCTACCGGCCCCCACTACCGGCACTGATCTTATCAAACGTGCGATCCCTTAAAAATAAAATGGATGAACTTCTGCTTTTAACACAAACGGACAGGAATTACAGTGACTGCTCGGCCTTCTGCTTTACCGAGACATGGCTGGATCAATCTTGGGTCACCCAATACAATTTATCTTTCTGAATCATAAAATAAGGATAGGAGAGTGGTTGTTCAGGATGAAGGACCTGGCCATCAATAGAGCGAACCTGATCAAATGCATGTTTTAACGTCTCATCGTGGGATTGCTCCAGGGGAAAGTCATTGCGCTCGGTGAGGATGATTAGCTCCCTCAGGTTCCGGCTCAGCTTCCCCCACCTGAACCACCGCTACCTTCCTCTTACCCTTTTCTCCCCAAGAGGCATCTGCACATAAATAGCCCAATAACTCATTAAAGGCTGGCCAATTGGTTCCCAAAATTAGCGGATGCCGGAGGTGCTGGTTAACTGCCATCTCTATTCTATGTTTTTGTCCCCTAAATTGAATTTCCATGGGCAATATCGGATAATCCACCACGGGGGACTGTGGCACATCGGGGTCCCGGATCAGCGTCCCCACCTCCATCACAGGACACCGATCGATAAAGTGAGCCGGGTCCCCGCAGCGCCAACAAGCCAGCCCAGACTTTTCCCCCATCCTGGTGGGAGGAAGCTGGTCAAGGGATTGACGTTTAGAGAGTAGCGGGGGAGAAGATGAGGTGAAGGGCTCGTTGGGTAAGCCCCCTCCCCGGGGAGGTGCCCAGAACGATGCTCCTGGTTCTCCTGTTCCTCACCTTGACGCCGGCCTTGGCACCAGCCCCCCACGGGACCAGGGAAGAGGAACAGGCCTGGAAGATAAATCAGAGGGGAGGGGGAGGGGGGAGAGAGAGAGAGAGAAGCAGCCGGAAGGGGGTCGCCGACCCCTGGACACGGCACCATTTGATCCTCCACAAGCTGGATGGCCTGGTCCAGCGATGTCGGGTGGTGGCACTGGACCCATTGCGCAGTCTTCTTTGGGAGCAGCACCACGAACTGCTCCAGTACCACACTGTCGATGATTTCCTTGACGTCGGTTCCCTCAGCCATCAGCCATTTGTGGCATGAGTCGCGGAGCTGTTGTGCCAGGATGAAGGGCAGGCCGGACTCGTCAAGGCTGAGTGACCTGAATCTCTGACGATGCTGTTCTGGGGTCTGGCCGACCCGCTGGAGTATGGCACGTTTGAGGTCTTTGTACACCAGCAGATTCTTGACTGGCAGTTGGTGTGCGGCTACCTGTGCTTCTCCAGACAGCAGAGGGTTGAGCCGCATTGGCCAGTCAGCGGTGGGCCATTCCCGGTCTTCAGCGGACTTCTCAAATAAATCAAGGAATGCTTCCGGGTCATCCTGGGGCCCCATTTTATTAAGTGGAAGGGGCAAAGCCAAGTCTCTGGCTGGCGAGGGAACGGCCCGAACCCCTTGGTTTATCCAGCTCCACAGCAGCTCGTGGTCTTCATGCTGGGCCCTGAGGATCGATTCGAAACGCTGATATCCTTCCTCTTTTAGGGCCAGCAAGCCCCAATGCTGTTCTTGATGAAGATCGGCGAGCGACTGTATAATGTCCTCCTTTCCTTTCCCGGGTTTCGGCACCAGTGTGGTTAGGTTCAATGTAGGGATGGGTTGAAAGGGAGAAGACATGGATCGGCGTGACTGGGACTCGTGTTTATTTCCTCCAAATAAATTAATAAAAAAACAAAAAGTGTGCAAGGGCACATTCACATCTCCCAACTACAGCACAGACAGAAATAACGCTTCAAAGCAGTGCTTTTCCCCAATGGCAGCAGCTCACAAGTTCCCAGTCCAACCTATATTGATATTGATCCAAGATGGCTGCCGGGAGGCTTGCCCCGGTACCTGCTCTGCTATTATGTTTTGCACTTTTGTCTGTGTTATATGTGAGGAAAACATCATGCATCACATCATATAGTCGTGAGGAGTTGTTACATATCAGGAGGATTACACCTGACAATTTGGAATTATTTGCCAACATTCCAGAGGATATACTGGATGTAAACAACACTGGATCACCACCATGGGGAAATACATCTAGCACAAAAAGACGGAGAACTGGAGTGGTACTGATCTTATCAAACGTGCGATCCCTTAAAAATAAAATGTATGAACTTCTGCTTTTAACACAAACGGCCAGGAATTACAGTGACTGCTCGGCCTTCTGCTTTACCGAGACATGGCTGGATCAATCGGTTCCTGACGAGGCGGTAACCCCCCCTGGCTTCACTATCTTCAGAGCCGACAGGTCAGTCAAACTATCCCTCAAATCTAAAGGAGGGGGTATTTCTCTCATGGTAAATCAGCGCTGGTGTAACAATTCAACAATCCTTCATCGTCATTGTTCTCCCGATCTTGAATTCATCAGTTTGAAATGCAGACCATATTACCTCCCGTGAGAATTTGCCTCAATTATACTAATTGGTGTTTACATTCCACCACAAGCTAATGCTAACACAGCCATTAGCGATCTCTCCCAACACATCTCGTCTGTTGAAAACTCCAACCCTGATAAGTCTGTCGTCGTGTTAGGTGATTTTAACCACACAAACCTGTCATCTGAACTCCCAAACTACAAGCAACAAGTCACTTGCCACAGCAGAGATAGCAAAATACTGGATCACTGCTATATCTCTGTTTCAGATGCTTACCGGGCATTCCCGAGGGCTCCACTGGGGAGGTCTGACCATGCTGTGTTGCTCCTCATTCCGAAGTACAGACAAAAGCTTAAATCCGTTAAGAAAACATCCAAATCTGTCAGGTCCTGGTCCATAGATGCCATTGAAACGCTTCAAGGGTGTTTCGAATGCACAAACTGGGACATATTCAGTGCAGCCTCTGACTCCCTCGACGAACTCACTGATACTGTGACATCATACATAAAGTTCTGCGAGGAAATATGCATCCCCACCAAGACAGTGACATTCTATGGCAATAAAAAACCATGGTTCTCCAAAGACTTACATCTCCTACGCAAAGAAAAGAACTGTGCATACAAAAGTGGAGACAAGAGTCAATACAGAATTGCCAAATATAAACTACGAGCTGCTATAAGGAGAGCAAAGCAGAGTTATGGAACGAAACTGGAACAACAATTTTCATCAAGCAGCTCAAGATCAATATGGAAAAATCTCAAGGACATGACAGACTACAAAAAATGCCCCAACTCCCCCCTTAGCAGTGATCCAAATCTCCCAGACATATTAAATAACTTTTATGCAAGATTTGAAAAACCTACCTCACCAGTCATTCCCCCCGACCCCATATCAACACCACCCTTCTGCATCCAGGAGGATGAGGTGAGAATTACATTTAAGAGGCTTAAGATCAGGAAAGCAGCAGGACCGGATGGGATCAGTCCTGTTTTGCTTAGCCATTGTGCAGCTCAATTGGCGCCTGTTTTTTCCACCATTTTTAACATCTCATTAAGCCAATGTACAGTCCCACAAAGCTTTAAATGCTCCGTCATTATTCCTGTGCCAAAGTCCTCAAAGATCACCTGCCTCAATGACTTCAGACCAGTTGCCCTAACATCTGTGGTAATGAAAGCATTTGAACGGATTATTCTGGCATACCTGAAATCCTGCACTTCCTTGAAGATGGACTCATATCAATTCGCCTACCAAGCCAACCGGTCCGTTGAGGATGCAATCACCATAGCACTCCACCATACCTTGCAACATCTGGAATCACCAAACACCTATACACGCATCCTGTTCATAGACTTTAGTTCCGCTTTTAACACTATTAACCCATTTAAACTCTTTACCACACTCTTGGACATGAACATTGACCCAGCCATATGCCACTGGATAAGGAGCTTCCTGCGGAATAGAACACAGAGGGTGAAAGTTAATAACATAACCTCAGACCCTCTCACCCTCAGTACAGGAGCTCCTCAGGGCTGTGTTCTCTCCCCTTGGCTTTTTTCCCTTTATACATCATACTTTAGATCCATGGACACTTCAGTGAAAATAATAAAGTATGCGGATGACACAACCATTGTAGGCCTCATCTCAGACAATGATGAAACACAGTACCGCATGGTGGTGGACCAAGCTGTAAATTGGTGTTCGAACAATGACCTCCAGCTCAACACAGCCAAAACCCAGGAACTCATTGTTGACTTTAGACGTAGGCCATTTCCTAAAACACCAATACAAATAAATGGCAATTCAATCACCATCACTGACTCCTTTAAATTCCTAGGAACACATATTAGCAATAACCTGAAGTGGACAACTAACATTAATCAAATCATTGCAAAGGCTCAACAAAGACTTTACTTCCTCAGACAGCTTAAAAAATACCGGATCAAACATCAGCTCTTTGTTCTGTTCTATTCCGCTATCATCGAGTCCATCATTACATCATCAATAACAGTATGGTATGGTAGCACAGACAGCCAAACAAAGAAAAAACTACAGCAGACTGTCAACAAAGCATCCAAGATCATAGGGAAACCACTGCCTTCAGTCGATTCCCTTTATACATATCAGACTGTCTATATCTATCTATCTATCTATCTATCTATCTATCTATCTATCTATCTATCTATCTATCTATCTATCTATCTATCTAACTCTCTCTCAACTTTCCTTCAGTCCCACTGGCTTTTATTGGTCTCTCCATTCTAATCACTGCAATCAGGGACAGGTGTTCTTCATCTGCTCTTGATTTACTTACCGCCCGGCCCCGTCCTCTCACTCCTGCTACAGACTTCGCAGAACCACGCCCCCCTTGCCACACAGGGCTTGACTAAACAGTGTACATTATAACTTTTAATCTAAGTGTGTACACGTGAAATTTCATTGTATCCACACGATTACTTTTTATTTCTTTACATAAAACCATTATGTATATTCTTTTTGCATTTTTCATGCAATCTAATGAGAATGGAGTGGGCCTGTTCAAATACCCACACTAGCGATCTTGTCTACTTAAGAGAGCATGCATGCAACAGGAACTGTGTCATTGATTATAACGTGAGTTTTTGCAAAAATGTAGAAATCAAATTATTAATAGACTCACGCTGATCTTGAATCAACTGATCACTATTAGCTTCATGTTTGATGTAGAAATGCTTCAGTAGCTCTGTCCTAATTCAGGCGCTGCATTCTATGAAGGGGTTGTACTCCTGTGATGCATTCAGCCTTGGAAAGGATCAAAGGATGCAGATCCTGAACTGGGACACCACTGTCGTGTTAGTTATGCACTGAGACAGATTGCAGAATATCATAAGATGGACATCATCTAAATAGGGAGGGAATACTGATCATGTAATATAAGTGAAGTATCTGAAGCCTATCATCTTCATAACAGCGATCTCGAATGTGAAATCGCAGGGAGATAGCGCTGAAAACCACTAATGCCCATTAGATGGTATAATTTAGTGGAAAATGAGTAGAATTGATGATTTGGTCTTAACTTCTAAATATGGAGTAACTATCTAAATATACCTTGACATTCACAAAGTGGAGTAATTTTTGAGAGAAAAGGACACAATTAAGCCTTCCTCTAAAGCTAAATCAGTGGCCAGAACATTTACATAAGCAAAGTAGTATTACATCATTTGTCTGAAGGCTCTCAAGAGATGAATCAGAAGATATATTTGGATTCAATGACGCAAATGCCCAATGATCTTCGCGACATAAGAGAATAAGGATGAGCCTTTTCAGCTGAGTAATATTCAAAGTAGCTCACAAGTGTTCAGACATTCACAGTCATCTTTTGCTCTGGCTCTAAAACTTTATCTATACAGGTTTGTGATTGAAATATTATGCAGAAATAATTTCAGCATTTGAAAATAGTTGTTAAAAGATTAAGATGACAATTTTGTGACTTGCCTAAACTTTAAGTCTTCATGGTAATTTCTGTTTACTGATTTTTTTTAAAAAACATCGAACACAAAGCTGCCATGAGTACTTTAAATGAAAGTTTTGTTCAGAATATGTCTATTGTTCGCCCTGAATACTTTTTCATTATTGGACTTTCAGGTGTACCGTACAGCCGTTTTTACTATATCTTTTTATGTATCACATATTTTATTGCTGTGATTGGGAACTCTATAGTGCTTCTCATTATTGCTCTTCAACGAAGCCTGCACAGTCCAAAGTACATTGGTGTGTTTAATTTGGCATTGGCTGATATTGGTGAAACTAATGCACTGATTCCTAACATGATGAAAACTTTTTTTTCTGACTCACAGTACATCTCCTACAATGCTTGTTTGGCAAACATGTTTTTTGTGAACTTCTTTATTACTTTGCAAAGTGTCACTCTTGTTGTTCTGGCGCTTGATCGCTTCATTGCAATTTGCCTGCCATTGAGATATCATGCCCTACTAAATAATACTGTCATGTCTTTAGTGTTTTTACTAGTATGGGCATTTAACACTTCTCTCGTGGCCCTGTCAACGTCTTTGATGACCCGACTTTCAATCTGTAAATCTAATGTGGTGCAGAATTTTTTTTGTGACTATGGACCAGTGTTGAGGTTGGCATGCAACGACAATAGCATCAATGTGTTTATTAATAACCTCATTGCTGCTTTGTTCCTTGTAGCACCATTATGCATTATAGTCCTGTCATATATGGGCATTTTTTTTGCCTTAAGTAAAATTACAACTTGGGAAGCACGTTTAAAAGCACTGAAGACCTGTGTTTCCCACCTTTTGTTGGTCGGAATATACTTTCTTCCTACAATATGCCTTTTTATTGCTTCAGCAATTACTTCTCTGACTCCCAATGCCAGAGTCATCAGCATATCTCTTTCATTTACTCTTCCACCAATGTTAAATCCTATTATTTATGTTTTAAACACAGCTGAAATCAGAGTCTTAATTCGAAAAGTGCTTAAAAACAGAATTATGCCAATTAGAAAGAGCATTTCAAAATGACTGTAATGATTGTTTGTGTTCTTCCATCATTAGCAGTTAAATTACCTATATGAAAAATTCTATATATTTTTAGATTCATTATGTGGAAAATAAAAGTGTATGAGCAGAAAATAGTTAAATTCACTCTGCTTCACTACTAACATGAACGTGCATTTAAGACATAATGTGTGTTGGTGAACACCAGTGATATGCAGTTTATTGATTCATGATTGAATGCATCTGATTTTAAGAGGTGTATATACTGTGTTCTAAATTACTGACCCGAAGTTAAAACAACAAAATAGAAAATTGTGCAAGATATATGAATGTTTTTTTTTTTTTTTTGTGAGCAGTCAGTATTATGCTTATATATTTAATGCTACCCTAGGTTTTCATACACCCATATGTTGTTAACTGTCATGTTTGTTCATATCATGTTCATATAATTAAAATAATGCAAACCAAGGATCCATTTTCACATAAGTATGCTTGAGATCTGCTCATAAGGTTTTTTTTATTGTCTTTCTGTTACGATGTCTCAACTTGTTATTTCTGTATTTGCTGTAATAAAGAATAAAATCTAAACATGAAATAAGACATCAGTTTATTGATGCTTAACCCTCTGAGGTCTAAGGGGGTTCTGGGGGCCTGGAGAAGTTTTGACATGCCTTGTGATTTTTTCAGTTGCTTATAAACATGTCTGAAAACAATGTATTCAGCACAAACTGGGATGCAATAATATGTAAATAGCATGTATGTACATGATTGTGTTTTTTAGAAAAACAACATTTATGCATAGTTAGAGAAAAGCAAATATTTTTAAGTCACTGAAATAAGGTCATAAAACACATACAGACATTTGTTCACAAGGCGTCAAACCTGGAGCTTGTAGCCTAGAATCTTTGCTTCAAAATGATAAAATCATCTTGTTTACTCTCTTACAGAAAACAATAGATTGATCTAACTTTTCTACGACACTTTTTGTTTCGAAAGGCCATATGCGAGTAGGTGTGATTGACCATGAATATTAGTATGATTTACACCTGAGAAGACAAAGGCCTGCATAATGATCTGCATAATGAGCCTTTCACTTAGTTGTGCGACTGAGAGGGAAGAGTTACAAGAAAGAATGTGAGGACAAAATAAATATATAATTTTATATTTTTATGTTTGCAGTTTATGTAGAATAAATGTAATTATCCCACAAAATAACTTGAGATTCACTTGCGAGTGCAGTTAAATAGTTATTTATATATAATATATATATATATAATTATTATTATTAATGTTAAAAAGAGCTTTGAATATTTATATATATATTTTTTTTTTTGATGAATTGAAAGAACAGCATTGTTTGTAACAGGATTATTGTATTTATCATCACTTGTGTGCTAAATAAAAGTTTTAATTTCTATATATACTGGCGAATCCCAGAATCCGCTGTAGGGCCTTACGGGAATCTGGACTTGGCCAATCTATCACAGCCTTAACCTTGAAGAGACGATGTAACCTACAAAAGAAACAGATTGTGCATGAAAAATGCATCTCTCCGCCTTGACAAAAACCCCATTCTCTAGCAACCTCTTTTTTTTGTTTTTTTATATTTATATGTCATCCTGGTAAACATATATGAATTGATCTACCATGTCTCTCAACATGTCATTCACGAGTGCCTGGAAAACCGCTGGGGAGTTGGAAAGACCGAATGGCATAACCAAATATTCAAAATGCCCATGTTGAATACGGTTTTCCATTCATCGCCCTTCCTGATGCGAACCAAATGATTACGTAATTACGGCATTACGTAAATCCAATTTTGTGAAAATGGATGCTCCTTGCAACCTCTTGAAGGCTGAAGACATCAACGGCAATGGATACATATTCTTCACTGTGATGTTGTTCAGCTCTCTGAAATCAAAACAAGGTTGCAGAGAACCATCCTTTTTACCAACAAAAAAGAACCCCGCCCCCGCAGGAGAAGAGGAAGGTCGGATGAACCCAGTTGCTGGAAAATCAGAAATATTTTTCTCCATGGCCTCCCTCCAAGGGATAGAAAGAGAGTAAAGCTTTCCTTTAGATGGAGACTTACTCTATAGCACAGTCATAGGAACGATGCGGAGGGAGAGAAGAAGCACAAGACTTACTGAACACTTCCTTCAGGTCCAGGTACTCCGCGGGCACATTTGACAGAACCGCTGCCTTCCCCTGAAACACAGGTTCAGACACAAGGGCCTTAACGGAGATCTGGTCGGAGAGAGGCGTGTGTTAACTTGTCCACAAGATGTCCATAAGTCCATAAAATGACCCTCAGCTCCAGAGTCCAGAAGTGCCAGACAGGGGTAGGTGTCGTTGGCCCTTCTCAGTCTCACCGGAAGGAGAGTAGACAATGAGGACTTCCTGGCGAAGTTCCCACTCGATAGTAGCCTCAACCTTACTACCGGGCTTGTTCTTTTACTGGGCAAGAGTGTAAAAAATATCCAGAGCCACCACAGTAAAGACAGAGTCCACGGGACCTCCGCCTTTCTCTCTCCTCCCGGGACAGCTGAGCTCTCCCCACCTGCATGGGCTCGGAAAAATCACCCTGTTTAAGGTCCGCGAGTCTTCTGGCAGCCTCCTTGCCGGCTAGAGCTCGGTCAAAGACCCTCTTCATTTCGGCGGCTGGTGCGTGGAACGAGGCGCAGCATTGGTCCCGGTTCTCCCACACCGCCGTTCCCCACAAGGCTGCCCGTCCCGTAAGTAGCGTGAAAAACGAAGGCCACTTTAGACTCCTCCATCTCAAACGTTCTGGGCTGCAACGAAAAATGCATCAAACATCTGGTAAGGAATGATTTACAGAAGTTCGGCTAATTTGCATAACTCACTGGATTGGGTAGGCAGGCTCCGGTCGATGACTTGTCTCTGGCGCAGGGAACAGGCGGTGTGGGCTGCACAGCGGGAATGCTTAGCTGTTGGATCTGCTGGGTGAGCATGGACACCTGCGTCATGAGCAATTGAACTGCGTGTCCATTTTTGGTAATGCTCTCCTGCTGCTGATCCATCCAGGAGACACTATGATTGATGAAACCTCCGCCAGGGTTGAGCTTGCTGCTTCCATAGTTTGGTCAGATCATTCTGTGATGACAAAATAGGACTGAAGCAATAGCAAAGATGTTTAATGAACCAAGTTCACACAGAACACCTGAGAATCAGCAGAAGGCCAGACAATGAATATAGAGCAGTAGAATCTCTCGAGGCCAAGGTTCAGGTCCGGAACCCAGACAGCAGGAGAGCGGCGTGACGCAGGGACTGAAAAGTGAAAGTGAAAAAGTGAAAGTGAAGTGACATTCAGCCAAGTATGGTGACCCATACTCAGAATTTGTGCTCTGCATTTAACCCATCCGAAATGCACACACACAGAGCAGTGAACACACACACACACACTGTGAGCACACACCCGGAGCAGTGGGCAGCCATTTATGCTGCGGCACCCGGGGAGCAGTTGGGGGTTCGATGCCTTGCTCAAGGGCACCTAAGTCGTGGTATTGAAGGTGGAGAGAGAACTGTACATGCACTCCCCCCATCCACAATTCCTGCCAGCCCGGGACTCGAACTCACAACCTTTCGATTGGGAGTCCGACTCTCTAACCATTAGGCCACGACTTCCCACTATTTAGTGGGATCCTGAGACGTGGGATCCTGAGACGGGCGATCCTGAGGTGAGTGAGGTGGTGAAGACAACCAGTGGTGAGCAATATGTCTCCAGTGAAACAGGAAAAATACAAGGACGAAAAGGATCAGGCACGAACACAGGAGGCTTTAAACAATGATCTGGCAAACACAAGACAAAAGACAGGGCAATAAATTTTAGCTGGAATGGATTGCAGCTGCCGCTGATGAAACAATCTGTGGTCACGCCCACATGAAACAATCAGTGCAAACGAGACACACACATGTAGGTAATATATGAGGGTTTAGAAAACGTCTCAGATTACTTATGTGACCATGGTTCCCTGATTGGGGAACGAGAGCCCCTTCAGTGTTACCGATGTCTGAAGCATATATCTAAAAAAGTAAATAACATTGGCCGGCGAAAGCCCATGATGTCACTACCGGCACTTGGAGAACGCGACATCTGCTTCTTTGGGCCCAGGGTAGAGCACATGGCTTGGAATCAGGAATAGATTCCTTTAAGGGGATACGACCAAGTGCCTAGAATCATACTAGGTCTTGGTCTGTCACTCAGGGGGCAAGTGCTTTCTCTGCATGAGCTTGCTGAAGGAACTGTCTCAACAGACCCCTAGTAGAAACACCCTGTTAAGGTAGGTATCCGGAGGATACTAGGTGAAGAGTTGCAGAAGGTGAAACCGGGGCTTAACCAACTCAAAAAAGGGCACGAAGCCACCGTGTGTAGCCCTTACCATACAGGAATTTAGAATGAAAGAACGTACCACTGTGTGGACTTTAGAAAGTGCACAAGGACTTGTTCAAGTTGAGCTTTATTGTCATTCGGCTACATGTGTGGACATACAGTGGAACGAAATGCCGTGCCTCACAGGACCACGGTGCTACATAAATACAGACATACAACAATGTAGTAAAACTGTGTAAACCTATACATAACTAAAGTAACCTGACAGATTTTGACTATAAATATACTATGAATAAATGTTGTCCTATACATAAGCTAAAAAATATAGACTACAAGAATGCGTCACATAATACTATACCTATACAAAACTACCCTACTGACAGATTTAGATTTTAAATACTATATATAAATGTTAACCTATGCATAAACTAAAAACAAAATACAAACTATACAGATGCTGCACATAAACACTGTACCTATACACAAACTAACCTAGAGATTTTGAATATGAATATACTATATATAAATGTGTACCTATACATAGACTGAAAAGGAAAAATATATAGACTATATGAATGCTTCCCATAATACTGTACATGTGCAAAGAGAAACATTGTAAGTCAAGCAGCTGGCTGGGGAACCGTGCAGGATGATTTGTAGTGCACAAGCATGTAAACACATATTTGATTCTTTTGTGGGATTATGTACACACAACAGTCTAGTGCACATAGAGGAGAATTGCACAAAAAAAAATTTGTTTTAGACAATTTTTCTGTGATGAGGTAAGGTTGGGGGGTGTTTGGGGGTCAGAGGAGGTGAGATGGTCCATGTTTCAAGAGGTAGGGGGCTTGTGTAGGGTTTTAGAGGAGGCTGGGGAGGTGTGGGGACTGTTGAGCAGTTTGGTGGAGTGGGCTCTGATGCTCCTGTACCGTCTTCATGATGGTAAAAGCTGGAAGAGATTGTGGGAGGGATGGGTGGGGTCCTTCACAATACTGATGGCTTTGCTGGAGAATCGTGTAAGGAAAATGTCCAGGATGGAGGGGAGAGGGGCACTGGTGATCTTTTCAGCTGTGTTCACTGTCCACTGGAGGGTCTTGCGGTATGCTGCACTACAGTTCCAGTACCACACTGTGATGCAGCTGGTTACCATGCTCTCTATGGTTCCTCTGTAGAAAGTGGTGAGGATGGGTGAAGGGAGACTTGCTTAACTATAACATTAAATATCTTGATTCACACCTTT
This sequence comes from Carassius carassius, assembly GCF_963082965.1. Lineage (NCBI taxonomy): Eukaryota > Metazoa > Chordata > Actinopteri > Cypriniformes > Cyprinidae > Carassius > Carassius carassius. The sequence goes on along the minus strand of NC_081795.1, from coordinate 7,681,773 downwards.
ATAGATTATGTTAGATAATATGCGATGGTCAAAGTAGCCTAATAATGTAATCTATTAACTATGCATAAAAACCTGTCTGTTTATTTAAGTAACAGATACAGGTGTTATGCCATTACATATTTTTAATATGACTGACTTTATATTCAATGTGAATTTTACATTCAAAGTTAATGTGAGATAAAACCGGCTACTTTCATTGTACAGAAAGAGAGCAAATAACATTTACATTATCAAAGAACATGTTCACTGACAGTCCAGAGTTAAATCATTCTCAAAAACTCCCATTAAAATCACTGAAACTTCCTCGACACAGACCATTTCTATGGTTTACGTTCAAGGGCCATTCATGGCAGTATAAGGTCCTTCCTTTCAGGCTCTACCTGTGCCCCATTGTCTTCATGAAAGTCACGGAGGTTGCCCTTGTCCCACTATGGGAAGTGGGCATCAGGATCCTTAACTGACTCAACGATTGACTCACAGGGACCCGGTGCTTCAGCACCTCAGTCAGTTGGGGATTCATGTCAACTGAGAGAAGAGCAAAAAATTAAATGTAAAAGAGCAAGCTCTCCCTCGTGCAGAAAATATATTTTCTCAGTATGGAGTTTAATTCTGTGAGTATGTTGGCACGTCTCACCAACGAACATGGTCAGTCAGTGCTGAACTGCCTGAGTTCCTTCAGAGGCAGGATGGTGGTACCACTGAAACACTTTCAGAGGGTCCTGGGGGAGCCACAGTAATGTCACTCAGACAGCTTTATATTGCCGTGTTTCCACCGAAATTACCCGGAACATTTGTACCAGGAACTTTTGCCGCGTTTCCACCGAAATTACCCAGAACATTTGTACCAGGAACTTTTTTTCCCAGGAACTCCCCCCCCCGCCCCCCCCCCCCCAGACCTGTTGCTTTCTGCGTTTCCTCCGCGGTGTAAATTACTGGGAAGATTAGGCAAATAGACTGGTGACGTAGTTCTGCGCGCGTTTCTCAATACGATGTACGCTGATTTTGGACGTGCATTCTCGGTAGTGCGGACTTTGTGCATTCGACTCGGGAGTGTGATGTCCGCGACGAGCAAGTCCGGTAAATCTGCAAACAGCAGCGTACTTGATAACTTCAGTCAGCTGACCATGGCTACTATTTTCCTCTCTGTATATTTACAATAAAACGAAATAGGATATCAAATACCACTGCCTCCTTTCATTTTCATTTAAGCATAATAACAGCTGCAGAAATGTACTTAGTTCAGGGATATGTGTATATATACAGCCATTACAATGAAACGAAATATTATATAGATTTGCCTTTTTTATTTTCATTTTAACATATAGATAAATTGAATACAGACCAAAGAAAACCTGTTAGATTTCCCCCGCAGCTTAATTATATTTTATGTTTAACCACTAAAGAGACATCAGAGCCAGCGGCACACATCAGAAGGTCTAGCCGAGGAGAGGCTGCTTCTCGGCAGATAGATGATCACTGAGCTCCCGCTGATCGCGTGGAGCTGACCGTGGAGCTGATCCTCTTACTGCTCCATCTTTGTATATTTACACAAATTTCAGGTCCTCAAGGAAGGTTGAAGACTTTCTCCACCTACAGTAAGGACCTTCCGTCAGAGTTCATAGGCCTAAATAAACACACCTGAACTAGCAAATCAAGGTCATCAGGATCACTAGAAACCTTTGTATGCGACAAAGTTACTCTCTCGGAGCCCCCTTTCCACAACATCTTAGAACATAGAAGAAGTAAATACCCATAATGCTGGGAAAATTAAAACAATAATGGTATTGTTGACATGTTTCCAGTAGTCTGCAACCTGTAATTTTCCTGAGCTTACTGTTGTGGTTATTGCGATCTTCACAGTTTCTGGGATGCTGCTGATGTGAACTCTAACAGCCATATCAGAAGTGCAGAAACTGTTTAATATGACAACCTTACTGAGCAGCACCATATTCAGCATAGAAACCATGATGCCTGACAGTACAGCAGTGTTTAATACAATGGTCACACAGATTTGGTTTCATATCAGGACTTTCACTGTTGCTGTCATGAAAAACAGAGTTGATTTCTCCAAAATATAATTAATATACCTGATAGCAGACATCCCAAGTCTCCCGGAAGTTCCGGGAGTCTCCCGCATATTGAAAGCGGCTCCCTGAGACCCGCAAATTAGTTAAAATCTCCCGGAATCTATACCGAGCGAGCAAAAGCGCACATGCGAAACAGATACTGTGTTTCAAACCGTGTAGCGCACGCACGGCAGAGAGGGAGAGGGAGTGAGAGACCTTGCGTGTGTGTGCTAATGTGCGTGTGTGCGAATCGCATGTAAGACAGAGAGCATCCTGATTGGCCTGTTTCTGCAAATCAACCAATCAATTGTCAGTGGGGGCGGGCTTTTATCTCTTCTCCCGAAGAGAAGATTAATCAGTTATGTCTATCTAGAAACAGGAGCACCATTGCAGAGGGAGAGTGCCACAAAACAAAAAAAAGTATAAGACACATTTTATGGCAGACTACACGAAAGTGTACCCCTGTCTTATAGGTGTCAAACATAATAACAGTCTTGCTCAAGCATTGCCCATGGGGGTTATATGATTGCAAAAGGCATGTTGAGGTGAGTTGACAAGTTTCATTTCATCTGCATATTATTCAGGCTAGTTGCCAAGGCTACATGAAAACAACTCCTTAGACCCGTTTAAGGTTGCAATGGAAAATAAATAAATGCAGTTTACATAATTGTATAAGCAGATTATATAAATAGTAAAAGTAATCTACATCTTTAAACATAATTAACGAATAATTACATAGGCCTATACCTTATAGAAATAATATTTTATGCTTTTATAACTTTTAGGGACCACAACATGTTAGGAAGGCTAAGTGCAGGGAAGGCTGCTCCAATAGATCTCAGTTCTCCCATTCAGATAGGCAAAGTTTCACTGAGAAGGTGACTACAGCTGAGATGTATTTCCTTCCTTTTGGGGGGGGGGGGGGGGGGGGGGGGGAATACCTCCCTGAAATGACTTTTTGCAGGTTGGGATGTCTGTGATAGCTTCTATGCTGCTACACCACAGCACACAACAAGAGTCTTAATTCATAATTATTCCATCTGAATTGTATTAATAGTATCCTGAGATGTCTCAGAAATATTAATTGGTTTTTATTCATTCACGCATGAAAAGCAAGTTATTTAATTTCTGAAGCAAAAAAATTATAAAAATAAAATAAATAAATAAATAAATAAAACACACATATATAATGCATAGCTACTGCAGCTAATCTAAATACGAAATAAGAAAAATTGCTGTATTTTGATGCTGACTTTTATTATTAAAGATGATTAAATGATTGATGACATTTTCTACTTTTGGCAAGAGTTGCATCATCTTTAAAAGAGTGTTTATGTCTCAAAATAACTCTGTTGATAAAGCTTTAGCTGTTAATGAGCAGCACTCATAACAGACGACTAATTACTGTGTGTGTTGATTCACAAGAGAGCATGTACAAACAGCTCTGACACCTGGGAAAATCCTGTCTCCCATCACCTAGAGTACTGTAGATCAAAACATCATTACAAATTTGTTTAGAAGGGCAATGGCTCTGTGACCTTACAAAACTACTTTTTAAATGCTTTTTATGGCATAGTAGGTATAATAGTTACCTATAATAGTCATAATAAAACAGGAGAAAGTCAGCACCAATGCATACACACAGCCCTTCTTTTAATTCCCTGAAAATCATAAACTCTTAAAGATGTCCTGAGATTCTTTTTATTTTTTCAACATATAATCTAAATATTATATTTCTAACTTAGTTTGCTAACAATAAATATGTTAGACACATATCTACAGTAGTTTTTTTTTAAGACTATGAAGTTGGGCCTTTCTGGCAGCTGTTTAATAACATTTACTAAATTATTAATTCTTATTTCATTTTTAGATCAGTTTATCATTAGAAAGATCTTCATGATGACCAAAATGTATTAATTTCTGTCACAAGTGCAGAATTAATGGTTTGTTATTGATATTTTTGATAGAATAACGAGACACATACCTGGACGTATATGTGATCAAAGGGCTTCCCTTAACAACATCCATTTTGGCTCTTAATTGAAAAATGTGTATACTTGGAGGAATATCGATGTATTCACGCGATTACTTAGTATTTCTTTAAATAAAATCTGTTAATAAAACTGTTTCAAACACCGGAAGTGACCACTCACAGCATAATCTATCTGTCCATATATATATATATATATATATATATATATATATATATATATATATATATATATATATATATATACACACACACACATATATATATACACAATTTGTCTTGTTCCAGAAGCAGCACAAAGACAGAATAGACTAGACCAAAGTTGACTAGACTAGACTAGAATAAAGCATCCATATACTGTCTGTCACACTTTCGGTCCTGACATGAGTTCAGGAAATCCACTGATCTTTAACAAACCAGAATCAGTTATTCCTGACAGCAATGTAACAGTTGGTGCATGAATATGAGGACTGCTATGCTAAAATGCATCAGCTATTATAATTTAACAGCATGTTACATAGTTTTTGTAGCACTTCATTATTAAATGTAGGGTAATTATAAATGAATTATTCTAAAAGAGCCATTGAATGGCTGAGAATTTAATATCTGATGCAAATATTGTGTCAACAATACTCATTTATCTGTTTAGCACATACAAATAAATGGTAAATCAAACACACACACACCAGATACCTTTCCTAATAATAATTTAAAATTTAATTGTAAACAGTGTTTCATGTAAGTGTTTTTAAACTTTTGAGCAAGAGTTGCATCATATTTGATTGAAAGTTTTTTGCTCTAGGGTCAGTTTTTGTTTTTCAAACACATAGAGGCACAGAGACATATAGAAGGAAAATAATGTTTGATAAACAATATGTCATTCAGTGATCATGAAGGAGGCCTGCCTCTTCAGGGACCAAGAACAACAAGTAGCAAAATAAGACTTTGGGGAAAAGACGCTTTTTATGGCAACTGTTTGCATGTTACTGACTGTTTATCAGCAACAAATCAGATGCTTCTTGATGTTTACTATTCATTTAATTGAATGTCACCTAGCAATTGTACGGTAGAGGTCCTGAGAGACACTGCACACTGTACATCTCAGAAAAACATGAGAGAAAGAGAAAAAAAAACAAGATTAGGCCTGTTAAAACAAGATGTTACTGGTGGCCTGCTTTGACGGGTGATCGGTGATCCATGACCAATGACCATCTGATGCAAGTAGGGGATACCATACCATGCAAGAAAATCCTGCTTTGTTTACTGTCACCTAAGCAGAAGTTAATTATTATAGGTTATTAATTCATATGCCTTAGAGATACAGTCCTGGGCAGCGAGACTTCCCCCAATGTGCTAATTTATTAACAGATAAATCAATTTGTGGTTTAATTGACCTAGAGACTTCCAAATAATCCCAGTGGAGAGATTATTAAAAGAAGTGTTAGAACTGCGAATCACTGTCATGAGACCTGCTGTCTTCATAGTATGCTCGGGTTACACATTTTCCAATTTTCTTATCACCAATCTCTCTAATAATAAACATTACCACATATTGTACATAAAGTGTACATTTCTTCCCTTCATCCAATTTTCAAGTTTTAACTTTTAACTCTAAGCTTGTCATAAATATAAGTCTAATGTATGAACACATGTAACAAAACTAGGGGAAAAAACTTACCATAAAAGCCCCCCATAAAACAAAACAAGCCCTGCAAATTAATAAAAGAACACATACAGAAACTTCTTACTTGATGTCTTGATAGATTACAGTTTCATTAAAACATTTGCAGTTGGTTTGTTAAAGCTGCTTTTATGCATGTTTGGCCTGGGTTTTCATTGCATAGTTTTGACCAGTAGGCATCGCCAGCGTGTTGTATTTGAGCTCTTCGAAACAGTGTTTTCATCTTATTATCTTCAGTGAATTAAAATGTATGCAAAGGGTTGTAGGTGATTGAAGGATGCAAATGATACACCTGATGCATGCTTCATAACAGGCTGAATGAAGGACATGAAACAAAGTGTGCTTGTCAAACGGAATGCTGCATGCAAATGAGGTCCTGCTCGCCATTAAATGCTAGAATTAGATGGTCTAGTAAGTGCGAATGGCTATGTCATATACATGTATGTTTCCATCCCCATGGTCATCGCTCAAAAATGATAATAAAATACATTTTTTATATTAAAAATCTTTAGAATTAAATGTTTTCTAATACATATAATGACAATCAACTGATCTCCTAGTGGTTCAGCTCAATTCCTTTTCAGCTAATTATTTTTGGTGAATTGGAAAGTGTGCAAAGGATTGCAGGTGATCAAAGGATGCTAATGATAAACCCTTCAAAAGAATAATGCCTAATGAAGGACGTGAAATGAAAACTTCCTACAGTACTAAGAGCCTGTCCAAAATGGCACACTGGGGTTCCCCTGCTGCTGAGAAAGCACCGCTCCAACTCCTGTGGTGGAGGCATCAATGTCCACGATGAAAGGCCTGTCTGGGGGTCGGGATTGACCAGGAGCGGAGGGGTAGTTAAGGCTTCTTTTAGGTTGTTGAAGGCATCCGTGGCTGCAGGGGTCCAGGACAGAGACTTAGGCTTATTCCGGAGGAGGCTCGTAAGAGGACTGGTTATGGAGCTGTAGTTTTGGATGAAGAGGCGGTAGAAGTTGGAGTAGCCAAGGAATCGTTGGAGTTCCTTGATGGTAGAGGGTGTTGGCCAGTTCCTGATGGCATCCACCTTCCCCCCGTCCATGCAACTGCTGTCAATGTTGTAGCCAAGGAACTGCACTGAGGATTGATGGAAGGAGCACTTTTCCACTTTCAGGTAGAGTTGGTATTTCCTCAGGCATTTCAGGACCTCCTCAACATGGTGACAATGTTCTGCCAAGCTCCTGGAGTAAATCAAGATGTCATCAATGTAGACCAGGACAAATTTGAGGTGGAACTCCCAGAGCACCTCATGTATGAAATCCTGGAATACAGAGGGGGCGTTGACCAGGCCACACTGCATCACAAGGTACTCGTAGTGTCCACTGAAAACTGTTTTCCACTCGTCCCCCTCACGTATCCGGATGAGGTTATACACGCTGCGGACGTTCAACTTGGTGAAGATGTTCCAGAGATGGTGGAGATGTTCCAGAGCTGCTGGGACGAGAGGAAGTGGATACCTGAATTTGACGGTGATGGGATCGGTAGCCGATACATTACCGCAAGCCTCCGTCCTTTTTCTCCATGAAGAAGAAGCTTGAAGCAGCAAGGGAAGTTGATGGACAGATGTAGCCCTGGGCCAGAGCCTCCTCGATGTATTCCTCCATGGCCTTCTCCTCCGGGATGGAAAGGGGATTAATCCTTCTCCTTGGCACTGGCGCACCCGGAAGCAATCAATGGCACAGTCCCATGGCTGGTGTGGAGGCAGCTTGGAGGTTTTCCTAGGGCAGAAGTCATCACTGAAGGGGGCGTAACACGAGGGTATATCCACAGACCGTTTCTCCATTGGACTTTCAAAGGATGTAGTACAGACAGAAAGATGTTCAGGAAGCAGAGACGATGGTAAATAAATGGTAAATGGACTGCATTTATATAGCGCTTTCAACAGACCCATGGCCATCCAAAGCGCTTTACAAGTTGCCTCACATTCACCCATTCACACACTCATTCATACTCCGACGGCAACGTGTCAGCAATGCAAGGCGCCATCCAGCTCGTCGGGAGGAGCAGGGGGTTAGGTGTCTTGCTCAAGGACACCTCGACACTTGGTCAGGTGAAGCTGGGGAATGAACCACCAACCTTTCGGTTGGAACAGAAAACCTGGACAGGCAGTCCTGGAAACAGTTGTCACCCCACTTCAGGACTTCACCAAACTTCCTGGAGATGACTGGGTTGTGCTGCTCTAAACACGGGCGCCCGAGTATCACGTTAGCGGTGGATTCCTCCAGAACCAGGAGGGCGTATGGGGCAAGTGGGGAGGATATGCCCCGGAGATCCACAGTATAAACACAGATTCTGGGTCAGCCTTCTCTGCTGTTCAGTCACTGTCAAACGAGTAGTGTCCAGATGCATGGGTTTGTGAGCTGGTTTTGGAGGGCTGACGGATACTGGTCGGCAGAGGGAGATGTTGTGCTGAGGCTGGCCCTGGTGCTCTTCGAGACATGACTGCATATGGGTGGCGAAGCGAATGGAGAGCTGGATGAAGCGTTCAAGTCCGATGGTGTCCTCATATGCAGCGAGATGCAACCGCACTTGTGGATTCAATTCCTGACGATAGGTGGTTATGAGGGCTTGTTTTAAATTGTACAGTTTCTCACCAGTTGAAGAATTCGGGTTTTCCAAAGACTTCTCTGAAGTGGTCTACAAAGCTAGAGTAGGACTGAATGACAGGGATATTCTGGGTCCATATGGAATCAGCCCATTGAAGTGCTTTACCTTGCAATTGGGAGATGAGAAATGCCACTTTGGATCTGTCGGTGGGATATAAGTGCGGTTGCATCTCCAGGACCAGCGAGCATTGGAGGAGAAATCCGCTGCATTCCTCCGGCGAACCAGAGAAGGGCGCTGGTTTGGCCATGGGACTGGTGTGCACAGACGGTGAGGAAGTGGTGACGTTTTGGTGAAGGTGATGGAGTCATGGTGAGTGTTCGATGTAAGGCGTCAACGAAGTCTTGAAAGGGGTCAGGATGACTCAAGCTTGTGTCAGGCGGTCTTGGTCCGGTCTTCTGTTACAGTACAGAGGGGTCGGAGACGAGAGATCACAGGTAATGGTTTATTAACACAAGCAGATCAGTAATGAGTGACTGAGGAGAGACTGAGTAGAGATACTGTCCTTTGCGCAGAGTGGGGATCCGAATGGCGATGGAGGAGTTGGAGAAGTAGGACGAGGGACACACACACACACTCACGATAGTAACAGGAGGGAACTTGGAGGCGTTGGAGATGTCAGGGAAGTATCACACGGGGAGTCCTTAAAGTCAGCAGGTAGGAGAGTCCTTTATGCGAACGAGACCGGACAGTGGTGGTGTGTGTGTGAGTGCCTTTTATGTGCTGGTAGATGAGAGTGCTGATGAGAGGCAGGTGAGTGTGATCAGTATTCAGGTGAGGGAGTGCGCTGTGATTGGATGGTGTTGTAGCCTGGCGTGTATGTGACACCATTTTTGTCACAAACGGAACACAAAACACAAATAATTTTATCTTAGTTTCTGTTAATGTTGCAGAGAGTTCCTTGCTCTGCCATGGCCCCCTGAGATGCCTGTTCCACCATGGCCTCCTTAACTCTCTACTCCGCCATTGGCCCCCTGAGTTCCTTGCTCCGCCATGGCTCCCTAGTCTGCCTGCTCCATCATGGCTCCCTATTCTGCCTGCTCCGCTATGACTTCCTTTTCTGCCTGCTCCTCCATGGCTCCCTGAACTGCCTGATCCGCTATTTGTACCGGAAAGGCTATCGCTCTGGAGCTCTGCCATCCCATGTAAGACTCTCCTGAGGGGCCTCCAGAGCGCCCACCCCACGAGTCAATCTTTTGTTTGTTATCTGGCTCGGCTCGGTGTTCATCTTCAGTTCTCTCTTCACAGCAGTTAAGACAGTGTACTGTTTTAGTACATGAATTACTCCGGGATATTGGTTTGTTTTAACTTAGAGGGAGTGTCAGCCACATTAAAAAAGTTAATGGAGACTCGAACCATTTTAAACAATTCAGTTTGATTTGGTGAACTGGTTCAAGAAGATCCGGTTACATCGAATGATTCGTTCAGGAACCGGATATCACAAACTGCTGTGCTTTGAACTCTCTCACAACAGACACGGAAGAGAAGACAATGATGCATAAAGGCGTAGTTTTTGCTATTTTTGGACCAAAATTTATTTTCGATGCTTCAAAAAATTCTAACTGACCCTCTGATGTCCCATGGACTACTTTGATTATGTTTTTCTTACCTTTCTGGACATGGACAGTATACCTTGCACACAGTTTCAAAGGAGGGACTGAGAGCTCTCTGAGAACTGTGTTCCACAGATAAACGGAGGTCTCACGAGTTTGGAACGACATGAGGGTGAGTTATTAATGACACAATTTTGATTATTGGGTGAACTAACCCTTTAATCTAAATGTATATAACAGAAAATTAATCTAGCATGAAATAACTCCTTTTAAACACAACATCTTTTGTTGTGAAAATTCCACCTTTTTAATGCAGTGCTTAATTGATATTCCATGAGCACACTGCAAAGTTAGACTGCTGACTTTATGACTCCTCTAAGGTATGTTTGGTTCTTTTTTTCTTTCAGCTTGACTTCTGTAGCCATTATAAGTTTTGGTAAAGGTTTGGTTAAAAAATATTCAATAATATTCCTTTCCATATGGGTTTGGAATGACATGAGGGTGAGTAAATAATGACAGAACTATCATTTTGGGATGAACCATTAGAGATGTTTAAAATAAAAAAAATATGTCATCATTTACTTAACCTTAATCATAGGCTTGCTCCAACCTGTATGTTTTTCCTTCTTCTGTTAAACTCAAAATAAGATATTCTGAAAAATGTGTATTCCTGACAGCCAATGATTTTCATAGTATGTAAAAAATACTATGCAATGTCAAGGGCTGCCAGCAACTTTTGGTCACTAGCATTCTTCAAAATATAGCATTTTGTGTTCAACAGAAGAAATAAATTCATACAGGGTTGGAACAACATGGGTGAAAAAATGATGACAAAATTAACATTTTTGGGTGAACTATCCCTTTAAGAGATGTTTCCTCATTTACTAAATTTGGTCCTCAAGGTCATAATTTTCAGAGCAAAAGTACTAGTTGTTCCTGCTGTCAATATCCCTGAAGGAACTGCATCATCAGTGTATCAGGCCATGGTCTTCATCATTTACATTTTTAGATATAAAAATCTGTGACCAGCACATCTCACCTACACCAGTGTATGGAGCAGAATGTACTTTAACAGAAGCCTGTGAAACAAGTGTGGCAGGTTGTTTATCTTCTTTCTTTATTATTATTTGTTAAACTGTCTATTCTTATATAATTATAATGTATTTTATCAGTTTTGTAAGTGGGATTATAAAATCAATACTGTTTTATGAAGTGTATTTATTGTAAAGTTGCAATTATTACACTAATATTAAATAATGTTTTTTTTTTTTTCTCAAACAGCTAATGGACTAATATTCATTATGTTAGTGGGAAACATTAGCTTTGTAAAGGATTTTGTAATAATCGGCTTTCCTGGACTTCAGCCTCATTACTATGGGCTTGTATCAGCCCTTTTGTTTTTTGTTTATATTTGTACATTAGCTGGAAATGCTGTATTTTTTGTTTTGTTTGTAATGACTAAGAGCCTACAGAAACCTGTTTATTATTGCATTATAAATCTAGTTGTGTGTGATGTACTATTCAGCACCACAACATTACCAAAGATAATCAGCAGATACTGGTTCCAAGATGGAACCATTTCATTCTTGGGTTGTTTTGTTCAAATGTTCTTTGTGCATTATTTAGGCAGTGTTGTTTCTTTTGTTCTGGCTTTAATGGCTATAGATCGCTATGCAGCAATTTGTTACCCCCTTCAATATCATAGACTTATGACAAACCAAAATGTACTCAACCTGATTCTGGGCTGTTGGATTTTGGGTTCAGCAGGTCCCTTAATGTTAGCCATTCGAGCTTATCATCTTCCTTATTGTGCAGAAAACACCATTATACACTGTTACTGTGATCATGTTTCTATCACAACAGTGGCATGCACTGATAGATCACTGTATAGTGTTCCAGCCCTTATCAGTGCTCTTGCAGTACTGCTGGGCTCTCTAGCTGTTATCGTTTATTCATACTGCTCAATTTTTGTGGCAGTTATGCGAATTTCAAGCACTCGAGGAAGGATGAAGACTTTCTCCACCTGCAGTCCTCAACTCATCATAATTGCCCTTTTTTTCCTACCCAGGTGTTTTATTTATTTGTCTGGCAACATTGGTATAAAGTTCAACACTGATTTGCGATTAGTTATTATTATGATGTATAGCCTATTGCCACCCATGATCAACCCCCTCATTTATTGTTTAAGAACAGATGAGGTAAAAAAGGTTTTAAGACAATTCAAAAAGAGGAAAATTGGCATTTCCTTACTTTTGCTCTGATATGCTATATTTAACTTTTCCAGAATACTGATGAAATATTTATGAATGCACACCTGAAAACTATATGTAAATATATATATATATATACAATATAAATATATACATATATTTTTGTATGCATGTGAAAGTGAAATGCTTGTTTTTTTGTTTGTTTTTTATCTAACTTTAGGAACTCTGCTCTTGTTGAATGTGTTTTATTCAGTAATACTTCCAGTGTCACTGACAGATAAAGTTGGATTCACTGTGGTTCTCAATGCAGCTCTCATGATTAGGCAGGCAATGACAACATCAACAGCAAAAAGATTATATTTTTCCCCCCCAGTTTTGTTCAATATATATCACACATCTGCCATCATATCAACATGCACCATTTCAATATGCAGTCATTTCTTCTAATTTCATCTGAAATAAAATGAATCTAGCATTTAATGTTGCTCCTATTGAAGGCTTAAAAGATGTGGTCCCATCTCAGAGGTCTTGACCTCCTTGACCTTTTCCAAAAATTAAAATAAAGTCATTATTTTGATATAATGTATTGAATTGTATATATGCTGTTATTTTTGTAGCTGCAGAGCACAAGTTGTATGGCTTTTATGTTTACTTTATGGTCTGGTGCTTTTTTTAGAGCTTGACAGCCTATGAACTATTATTATGGGAAAGAGTTGGGTGAACAATATTCAATAATTTTTTTGTGTTCCATATTACAAATGATATCTTATGGGTTTGGATTGACAATAGGGCGAATAAATAATTACATAATTCTAATTTGGGGTGAACTATTTCTTTAAGACATGTAGCCTATTTGGCATACTCATTTAAATAACAGTAATTGCTGAATTTGCTACAGTAATGCTCATCAAAGCCAGTGTCAGTTTGTTAAAACCTAAATCATGACAATCAGGAAGGACATCAAAACATAATTTTCGATCAAAATTTTCATTTTAGAAATTAGGAACTTTATGGTAATTTTTTTAATTATCCCTGGAGAAACTACATCATGTGTAATAGGCCATAGTCTTCATAATTTACATGTCAGATATAAATAAACTGAGACCAGCATATGTCAGTGTAAGGAACAGAATGTACTTTAACAGTAGCCTGTGAAACAAGTGTGGCAGGTTTACTTCTCTTTATCCTTCATTATAATTGGTAATTGTTATTATTATAGTTAGAATGTACTCTATGACAAGTACATTATAACATTAAGAAACTTTTTGCTCATTGCACATTTTTGTACTGCATTCTTCATACAGAAAATGAAAAGACTGTTCTGATATTCATCATGTTAGTGGAAAACATCAGCTCTGTGAAGGATTTTGTCATAGTTGGCTTTCCTGGACTTCAGCCTCATTACTATGGCCTAATATCAGCCATTCTGTTTCTTGTTTATGTGTTTACATTGGTGGGAAATGCTGTATTTTTTACAGCTTTTGTAACAACTAAGAGCCTTCAGAGGCCTGTATATTATTTCATTATAAATCTAGTCATGTGTGATGTACTATTCAGCACAGCAACATTACCAAAGATTATCAGCAGATACTGGTTCCAAGATGGAACCATTTCATTCTTGGGTTGTTTTGTTCAGATGTTCTTTGTGCATTATTTAGGTGGTGTTTGTTCAAATGTTCTGGTAGTAATGGCTATGGATCGTTATGCAGCAATTTGTTATCCACTTCAATATCATAGTCTCATGACAAACCGAAATGTAGTCATTTTGATCATTGGCTCTTGGATTTTGAGTTTAGCAGGACCCTTAATGATAGTCATCCGAGCTTACCCTCTCCCTTATTGTGCCGAAAACACCATTATACACTGTTACTGTGATCATGTGTCTGTTACAACATTGACGTGCACTGAGAGATCACTGTATAGTATTCCAGCCCTCATTTATGCCCTTGTAGTACTAGTAGGCTCCTTTGCTGTATTTTCTTACTGCTCCATCTTTGTGGCAGTTATGCGAATCTCAAGCACTCAAGGAAGGATGAAGACTTTCTCCACCTGCAGTCCTCAACTCATCATAATTGCTCTCTATTTTCTACCCAGGTGTCTTATTTATTTATTTGGCAACATTGGTGTGAAGTACAGTACTGATTTGCGATTATTCATTGTTATGATGTATAACCTACTACCACCCATGATAAACCCTCTGATTTATTGTTTGAGAACAGAAGAGGTAAAAAAGATTTTAAAAAGACCATTCCAAAAGAAACAAATTGGCATTCCTTTACAGTCGGTCCGACATGTTTAATTTATTGAGTTCAACAAACTTTAGTCAAGCTCTATAGATAATATTCCCATATTTATAAACATTTAACAGATTCCATCTTTGTGGCAGTTATGCGAATCTCAAGCACTCAAGGAAGGATGAAGACTTTCTCCACTTGCAGTCCTCAACTCATCATAATTGCTCTCTATTTTCTACCCAGGTGTCTTATTTATTTATTTGCCAACATTGGTGTGAAGTACAGTACTGATTTGCGATTACTCATTGTTATGATGTATAACCTACTACCACCCATGATAAACCCCCTGATTTATTGTTTGAGAACAGAAGAGGTAAAAAAGATTTTAAAAAGACCATTCCAAAAGAAACAAATTGGCATTCCTTTACAGTCGGTCCGACATGTTTAATTTATTGAGTTCGACAAACTTTAGTCAAGCTCTATAGATAATATTCCCATATTTATAAACATTTAACAGATTCCAGTAAGTATTGGAAATGGATTTGACCATTCTAATCAGTCTGGGTACTCATATAACATTAATTAGTTCAACCCAATGATTTACAGACTAAAGATATCAAAGATGTATTGACAGAAAAAAAAGATAAGAATAACATAGTGCATGTACTTTGTAGTTTATATATATATATATATATATATATTGATTCCTACTTTATTTCCCCAGGAATTGTTTATCCTAAATGTTTGTTGTGAGATTCTGTATAATATGCAGTACTGATTGTTCTTATGTTTTCAGTAAGTTCTTTTACAATTTTCCTTCTTTATATTGACTCGTATCATTGATGCAAAATGCCAACATAAGGCCAAACTGTATAATATTCATTATGATTTCATTTTGAGCTATCCCAGTTTGGTTAATATACTAAAGGCACACAAATATTGACAAATGAAATTTGATGGTTTATTATTGGGCAAGAGCTGTGCAAAAACCTGTCTCCACTGCAGGTCTGAATAGTTCTGTTTTGATTAATGGAAGCAAAACCATTTAATAGGATAATTTTCTCATATTAGAAAAAATATTTGTTGCATTAACAGATATTTAAAAAAAATACTGTGAAATTACTCTGCTGTAGTAAAGCATTAAGTTCACAAATGGTGAAAGACAATGTAATCACACAGCATGTTTGAGAAAACTAATGAATGAGTAACAGCTACAAATTGCCATTGAAACAGATCAGAACTGAACAGAAATAAGGTAATGGAACTAAACAAGGCAGAACAGGAACAGAGAGAAATACAACCAAAAGTCCATTGCTGTAACAGGGTGATTCTGACCCATAGATATGTTTATGTAGATGCCTCATTAGTGACTTTCTATGGGCTGTTATATGTTAGTCATCTGCCATATTAGAATGGTCAAAGACATTCTGTGAGCACTTGACAGAAAATGACCAAAGACATGGGAAATCTGGCTAGAGAGACCAATCTACTTTGAGTGTAAACTAATCAAGCAAAAGCACATTAGCATGCAATGATTGCATCCAGCTGTTGCTGATTGCAGCATGAGCATAGACGGAGTGTGTATAGGGCTCGGGAAGGCTTAACCTTCCCCTGGCAAAGGAGACTTGGGGCAAAAATGACACTAAATTGGACTAAAATTCCATCTATTACGTCTGTTGCTAACAAAGTGAAAATCGACAGACAGTGCCAATTGTGGCATCAAATTAAGATCTGCTCATGTTGCACTGTATTTCATTTTAGAAGTTTTTGCAGTGTTACGCATTTTAACCAATCACACACAATTCAGTTGAGCTTAGGAATGCAGTGACCAATCAGAGGCGTTCAGATAAGTCATCACTTAAATGACTTACTTAAACACTTTGAGTGTGTGCAGTACTCTGACTGAATTCACAACGTTATATAGCATAATTATCAATTTCTAATTTTTTTTTATCACTTCATGTTAAATACAAATTCAGACACCCATGTCTAGTTGTTGCCTAAAAATACGGGTTGGTTAGCCTTACCCTGGAGTTGGTTCACCCTCTGCCTATGATCGCGAGTATAAATAGGCAGCAGGTGCACCGAATACTCAAATTTTCACTGAGGAGCCGAGGTGGTTACCTGGCCACTCAGCGGTGGTACAGTATCCGTGGAGACGGAAAGTGATGTCTCCGTTCCCTCCTTCAGGGAACGAGGGTTACAATATGTAATCGAGACATTCCCTTTCAGTTGGTCACTTTCGACATAACGTTGGTGACCAAAGAATTGGAAATCCCTACCAAAATGCCACTGATGCTGCCCCTGTCCTGTGCGAGCCCCCTGCACCTGGAAATTGCAGAAATCCGCCGGGGAAACACGGGCTCTGAGGCTACACTGTGGACTTTACACACATGAGACCCCCTTAGGTCTTTACATATGGAACCCAGCTCATTACTGTTTCGCACAGATACATCGAGTGAGGGCCTGGAACTGGACATTCCAAAACGTCTGGCTGCTGAGGGATGGAGGAGCTCGACAGGGTCTATAGTACACACTCTCTGGAGTGGTTTTAGCAAGCCGACAGTAAACCGAGGCCTCTTGGTGCTTCTACTCATTTGAAGTGAGAACACAGGCGGATACCAGTTCAAAATGAAGGCTATAAAACCTAGCAAACATGTTGGAGATCATCCAGCTTGCTGAATATCTGTAAGCGAGGCACCATAAACCAGTGGCCAGGAGGATGCAACACTTCTAGTAGAATAAGCTTGTAACCTGAAAGAGCAGGACACACCCTGTGCTTGATTTTCTATCCAGCAGGCCATCCTCTGCCTGGAGACAGCATTCCCCTTCTGCTGGCCCCCGTAACAAAAAAAATTACTGTTTTGAGGTCCTGAAGCTTTGTGTCCAGTCCACGTACAATAATAAAGCACGGATTATACAGAGTAAAGCTAGGGCTGGCTCTGCCTCCTCCGAGGCCAGCACTTGCAGGTTCACTATCTGATCCTTGAAGGGAGTAGTAGGAAGTTTGGGCACATAGCCAGACCGGGCCCTCAGGATTACCTTGGAGTCAGCCGGCCCAAACTCTAGGCATGATTCGTTGACCGAAAATGTGTGCAGGTCCCCTACCCTCTTGATAGAGGCCAGTGTAATCAGGAGCAGAGTCTGTAACAGAGACACATCCCAAGAAGGTATAGAGGGAGGTCGATGACCAGGTCATGCTTCCCCAAAGTTCTTCCCTCCACAGGGTCATAGTTAGCAGAAATAGCAGTGACGAATACTTCAAGGTTGGAATGAGACAACTTTTGCTCCAACACTTCAAGCAAGAAGGAGAGATATACACTCATTGGACATCTTCGGGGGTCCTCTCAATGAGAGGAACACAATTAGATGAACAGATTCCACTTTAAGATGCAAGCGTGCCTCGTAGATAGTGCTCGTCCCTTCACGTCCCTTACAATGACCAGACATGTGCCACAGGGTGCCCCATCTTTGAGTCAGTAGATTCTTCCTCAGAGGATTCTGCCAGGGAGAGACTGTCTCGAGGAGCATCAGTTCTGGGAACCAGGCCCGAGTGGGCCAGTAGAGCACCACAAGCAGTACCTGCTCCTCATCCTCCCCGACTTTGCAAAGTGTCTGTGCGAGAAGGCTCACAGGGGTGAAATGTGTATTTGTCTAGGCCCCGAGGCATAGAACAAATGGCAGTGAGAGGTTCCTGTAGAGGCAAACAGGTCTACCTGAGCAACTCCAAATGTGTCTCCAAATCAGCTGGACCGTCTGAGGTGGAGTCTCCATTCTTCAGGGTGCGCCGCTCGTGACAGTTTGTCCACTGTGTAGTTGTGCAGCCCCAGAATGTGAATGCCATGGAATGACCTCAGATGCTTCTGACTCCAAAGGAGGAGGTGGCAGGTGAGTTACGACAGATGGCATACGCATTGGACATGCAGCAGACCACCTTGTCGGTTGATGTACACAATGGTTGCAGTGTTGTCCGTATAGACCAATGCATGCCTGCCTTGTAAGCATCCTCTGAGATGGTTCAAGGCGTTACACACTGCTAAAAACTCCAGGCAATTGATATTCCACGGCAGTTGGGGGCCAGTCCACACCAACAAGACTGCTTGCCTGTTGTACATGTCACCCCATACGGTGGTAGAGGCATCCGTGTGTACCACAGCATACCTTGAGAACTCTTCTGGTGGCATTCCTGCCCAAAGAAACGTGAAGGTCTCGGTGAGTTCTCTGGGTCATGCGATGTCCACGCTTTTGGTCCAGGAGCGCTGTCCAGGATCACTGGCTGTGTCTGGCAGACATGAGTGATGTTCCTTAATGCCCCCTTGTCCCTGACCGGCCTCTTCATAATCCTGAGATGGCCGACACAGAGATGGAGAAAGTTGCTCTTCAGGAGATGGTGAATGCACCAATCCCTCTCCCGGAGGAATTTTTTTTGTTTTGTTTTGTCCCACCACTGACCTCACAGCCGACGGCAGTCCCACTGAAACAAATTTCAGAAGCTCCTGGGGCATATGACAGCTGCTGTAGCAGTCACTCCACTGGGGCTGCTTCATATGAGACCACTTCAGCACTGGCTTCATGGCCAAGTCTTGAGGTGAGCATGGCAGGCTCATGGGCAAGGCATACGCAGTGGCTGGGCAGGTCAGCGGAACCCTGCATTACATTTCTGAATTGCAGGCTTACCAGGCGGACCTGCTAAGGGACGCTGATGCAGTGGGAGGTGTGGCTCCTGACGAAATCAAGGAACTTCGCCACTCATCTGATCTGGCCCTCCGTGCAACCAAGCAAGCAGCTCATGCCATCGGCCAATCACTTGGGGCTCTGATCCTCACAGAGAGGCATTTATGGCTGAAACTGTCAGAGCTAAAGGAGAAGGACTGGTCCTTTCTCCTTGATGCCCCGATTTCGTCTACTGGACTCTTCGGAACTGCTGTTGAGACAGTAGTCTGTAGGTTCAGAGAGGCAAAGGTTAAGTCAGCAGCATTTGAGCAGTGCATCCCTTGCCATAGGCCACATCCTCCCGTGCAGCCTCCTGAACCTGCTGCAAGGCCCAGCTGGTGGCAGGGTCGGAAAGCAAGTGTCATTGTGAGAGCCCCACCTCTGAGGACCCGTGATGCTGGGAAGCAGCCTCTCCCAAAGCCGAGACAGGACCTCAGGGAAGTCATTGAAGCTAGGAAGTGAAAGTTGAGACCCTAAGTTTCCATGTTTTATTTATTTTGTCTCCGAGGCTTATGATTGTGATTTCTGTTACCCCTTTTCACTGATTCCCTTGCAGTTCCTTTACGGACCTAGGGTTGGGAAATTTTGATTTATTCACTTCACGTTGTCATTGACATGTATTTTTCTTTCTTTTCTAACTATAATTTTTGTCATGTAATTGAGATCACTAACTGATTTCAGCTTGTAGTTTTTACCCAGCTATAAATATAAACTCAGTCGTATTAAAAAATATGTTATGGAAAGACACCCTTATCTGTTAATTAACAGACGGTTTTGTATGCACAGTTAATAGATTACATTATTAGGTTACTTTGACCATCATAGATCAACATAATCTATAAAGGTGAGAATCACGATACCCCACCTCCACCCCCCAATTCTTGCCCCCTCAAAAATAATGAGTGCATGATGCCCCTGGTATAGAAATGGAAATGATGGTGTATAAATTTGATTTTAAGAAAAAAATAGACAATAAAGTATTAACTTGATGGAGCTCAAACTCAAAACATGCAGTAAGGGGCCCAAAGTGTGCTAAGAATATATCCCCCACTTCATTACACTACCACCTGCAGACTGAACCATTGAGACAAGGCAGGATGGATCCATGCTTTCATGAACTTTATGCCAAATTCTGACCCTACCATTTGAATGTCGCAGCAGAAATCGAGAGTCTTCAGACCAGGCAATGTTTTTCCAATCTTCTATTGTCCAATTTTGGTGAGCCTGTGCAAATTGTTTCCTGTTCTTAGCTGATGGGAGCAGCACCTGGTGTGGTCTTCTGCAGCTGTAGCACATCTGCTTCAGTGTTTGACGTGTTGTGCATTCAGAGATGGTATTCTGCATACCTTCGTGTAACAAGTGATTATTTGAGTTACTGTTGCCTTTCCATCATATCTAACCAGTCTGCCCATTCTCCTCTGACCTCTGACATTAACATTTTGTCCACACAACTGTCGCTTACTGGATATTTTCTCTTTTTATGAACATTCTCTGTAAACCATAAAGATAGTTGTGTGTGAAAATCCCAGTAGATCAGCAGTTTTTTAAATACTCAGAAGTCCATCCGGCACCAACAACCATTCCACGTTCAAAGTCACATAAATCCCCTTTCTTCTCCATTCTGATGCGTGGTTTAAACAATTTGTGTTACCAAGCAATTGAACAGGTGTACCTAATAAAGTGGCCAGTGTGTGTGTGATAATATATGCATTATTCAAAAATGAGATATTTTATGAACACTGATGCATATAAATAATTGTTCAGCTCTATACAAATACTGTTTTATTTTACAGATAATCTGTTCACCTCTTTAATAAGACATTTATGTTAAATGTGCAATTAACTGTTTTTAGTAAAATGCAAAACAATGTGACTGCGCAAGCCTGACTTGGATTTAATCTTTGTTCTTTAAACAGTTAAATACAAGAAAATTAAGTGTTTAATTAGTTTTCAGTGGATTCGGAAATGCCCTAAGTGCACCTGAGCTGTGTACTTTAGACCATGTGCTTAGATCATTAAATAGGGCCCTTTATATTATATTATATTATATTATATTATATTATATTATATTATATTATATTATATTATATTATATTATATTATATTATATTATATTATATTATATTATATTATATTATATTATATTATATGCCACATGCTGGGCAAGTTAATGCGTTATTATCACTTTAATGCATTTATTGATTAACAACAACAAATATTTTAATGTGTGTTAATGCGTTTTTTTTATTATGAAAGTCTGTTGCTCACTGGCTCTGAATACACATATAGACAAATCATAGGCACAGGAGGGGATTCTCCTGATCAAATTATTTAGGCTAAGCATCAACATTTACAAACCATTGTCCACTGTTATTTTTAACAGAAAAGAATGCAACAAGCTCGTAAGCATGACTTTATAAGTTGGAAACAGGAAGTTTCTGATAGCACGTAAAGACAGCAGAGAAGCGCTCTCTCTCAACACAGTGGAGTGAATCGTTTTTGTTAACTTTGTGGTTTATTAATTTGAGTTGTATGGGACAAGGTAACACACGTCAGTCTCACAATGTATTGCTTTACAGATCTATCACTCTTGCTGCTCAGAAATGTTTCCCGCACACACGAGTTAAACTTTTGTTCATATAGCAGTAAGCCTATACTTTTAAATGAAGAAAAGTGCACAATACACTACTTTTGAATGCATTTTAAGTTGTATGTATAACAACAAAAAAAAAAAAAACATTGCCCAGCACTAATTATATCATTGTGACGAGTGGGGCGGGGCCGAGGGACATGGGAGCGAGGCCGGTGGAGTGATTGGAGATGAGCTACACCTGTTCGACCCGCCGGTCTCGAGGCCCACGGAGGAGATGGAAGGATATAAAACTGGAGCGACGACAGTGAAGGACGAGAGAGGACCAGGCCTGGGCTTTTAGTTGTGTTTTGGTTTTTATTTGCGCGCACCAGTCGTCCGTGAGGGGCTGGTGCGCTGTTTTGTGTTTATTTTGCTTTATTAAAATGTTGTTTGATTGTCCGCCGGTTCCCGCCTCCTTCTTCCCGATGATTAGCAAGGTTTAATTCATTACAATCATATATCAGTAAGGCTCCTTGTCTCAGTTTGGGGCCCACTGATCCTGGCAAAAGGCTGGATATCTTCTAAAGAGCTTCCAAGTATACAAGTCATGATCATTCCCACATGGAAAGAACCTATATGTGGATATATGCGCATATATGAAACCTACAGTATATGCAGTGTATATGCACATATATGCTGCATATATGCAGATATATGATAATATATATGCATATATATGCCACATATAGGCAAAATTGAGGTGCATATACAGGAAATATAGGTCTCCTGTATTGCTTCTTCATATCCACATATAAGCCCTATGCATACAAGATATGTCTTCTTTATAGCTAATGGCAGGATCTGGACATTTTGTAGCTCATATCTCATTTTTGACTGTCATACATGATGCCTAGCTCATATTTTCTATTATCAAGGCAAAAACTAAGAATTAATTCCCTAGTCTCAAGAATTATCCGCATCCACACGAAACCGATGTAGTATACATGCTAGACCAGCATACACTTAAAACGGAGAAAAAGATATGGATTTGCTGCGCGAAATTTGCCATCCAAAACAGTAGGTGGCGATAATGCTCCTTTGGAGTTAATCGCCATTAAACAAGAAGAAAAAGAAGATTTGCTGTGCGTGGTACACCAACGAACATGGAACAATACATTTATTAATCCGTGTTAATGTTAGCGTTCAGTGTTTGTTCATGTTTTTTGTTGCTGTTACGTGATGTAGTGGTGTTTGACTAGGGGCGAGACATGAGCTGATGACGCCATATTTTCAGAAAATGTACGGATTCGACGTCGAGACGAAACGCAAAGACAGAGTATCCAAATATATCCACTCTGGGACCTGGTTTCAAAACATCGGTTTCACTCTTCCAAAACGCCAGATCCGTGTGGACGAAAATGCCTATCCGCTAAAAAATTTGTGGGCCGAAAAAAAAGTGAGGAAAAAATAAAAATCTCGCACCCCAATCAAACGTCATTGGAATAGTGCAGTAAGGAAGAGGAAGAGGAGGAGGCGGTGGAGGAGGAGGAGGAGGAGGAGGAGGCGCGTCATGACAGACCTTCAAAGAATAATAAAGATTTTTTTTTTCTGTTCAGTTTTTTGTCTTATTTTTTTTCTTCGACTATTTGATTGTTCTTGTAAATACATAATGTACATTTCTATATTTTGGACTTTTATTTATGTTGCCTAGCAGGTTTTTTGTCTTATTTTTGTTCTTGTACTATATTTTTTGTTTTGTACTATTTGATTGATCTTGAGTTAAAAAAAAAAAAAGTACATTTTTACATTTTGGACTTTTATTTATGTTGCCTAGCAGCTATGAATTTTAATTTTACTATTATAGGTGAACATATAGGTACATATATACGTGCATATATGTACCTATATAGGTGTATGTATGCACATATATATGTTAGTTAGAATCATCTTACAAGAATAAGGTGCAAGGTTTTAAACAAAAATTTATAAATAAATTATTAGAGATAAATCCACATCTTTTGCAAGAAATCCCAAACAATATGTCACTGTGTGGGAGGTTTCTTTGGATTTAAGATTGAGATGGAGAAAGCAGTGACTTTAGTGTGGCATTGTCGCCTCCCTCATATATATCACTGCTATCATTCCCTACTTCATTCTCAGCATATCTCTTCTCCATGCTGCTACAAGGAGGGAAATGTGGTAGGATACCTCACTCATGTTATCAGAGAACCGGGGTTATGTGAGTAACCTAAATTTCTCTTTCAAACATTCATACAGTATCTCACTATGGGATATAGACAACTCCCATATTATAGATATGCTGTCCGAACCAGGCATGTCAACCAACTCGGTGATATGTGATAATAACGCTAGTCCTCCACTATTCCCAGTATAGAAAGACATATAAAAATAACCTCTGTATGAGTGTATGATTTCTTTTTTTTTTTTTTTGCACACTTATGACAGAATGCGCCAACAAAGTTTATGGTCACTGGGGTCAGACTGACCCCACATTGAAAATGAATGGGAAAAAGTGAAAATAGGAGAAGCTGTCTTCAGCCATCCTGGTGAACTTCTACTGGTGTGCGATCGAGAGCATCCTGACGAGTTGCATCACAGTTTGGTATGGGAACTGCTCAGTGGCTGACCGCAAGGCACTGCAGAGGGTGGTGAAAACTGCCCAACACATCACAGGGACACCACTTCCTCCTATTGAGGATATCCAGAGGAAACACTGTCTACGTTGAGCTTACAGCATTCTTAAGGACTCCTCTCACCCTGACCACAGACTGTTTAACCTCCTGCCCTCTAGGAGGTGCTTCAGGAGCCTCCGGACAAGGACAACAAGATTCAGGAACAGCTTTTTCCCTACAGCTGTCTCCTTACTGAACTCTGCCCTCTGACAACCTCCACACCACACACACTTCTCACCCCTCCTCATCACTATATCTGATTTATTTACAAACAAGCAAAAAACAGTAAACTTGTTATTACTTGCACTACTGTCTGTTCATCCAGAACACTGAGTAATCCATTTGCACACTGAAATATTTTTTATGCACTTTACTGTCCATTGCACTATTGTAAATGATGTTCATATGTTCATAGTTTCTCCCTATAGTGTACATACACTTTTACATAATCCATCTTTATAGTATGTTCATAGTACACCTATCTGTATGTCATGCTGATTGTATTTAAAATCTGTAAATTATGTCCATAATACTGCCTAATCTAATCTACTTATCTAATCTAATCTAATCTAATCATTGCACTTCTTGAACTATAAACCATAAAGTTCATAAACCATATAGTGATCCTGTAGCTCAATTGGTAGAGCATTGTGCTATCAAGCGCAAGGTTGGGGGTTCGATTCCCCGGGAACACATGATAGGTAAAAATTGATAGCCTGAATGCATTGTAAATCGCTTTGGATAAAAGTGTCTGCTAAATGCATAAATTTAAAGTTTTTTTCTCTAACCAGCAGATGGCAGGATTCTATCCCCAACACATGGCCCAATATACACAAACCTTTTTATTTAATTTAGGTCATTTCATTGATTTCTTTATATAAAAAAAATTTTTTTCATAAGCCAATTTTTTTTGCATATTTCAGTAATTGTGCAGTAAATAGGTAAAAAGAAAAACACAACATTTTTCTCCAAAAAAACACAAAATAATAAATGCATAGTTGAGAAGTAAAAAAAAAAAAATATATATATATATATATATATATATATATATATATATATATATATAGTTTATCATATAAAAAAAGTATATTGCCTTATGCAATCGCTCTTTAAAAGTTTGGGGTCTATATGACCCCAAGGCACTTAAGTGTAAACTCTATTTGAGGGATGATTAAGGGTTCAAACTAATTTTTCAAACTCGTCCTAGGCCGTTGAACCAATTGTCACAAAACTTAACCAGATCATCTTCAGACCACGCTGGCAAAAAGTTATGGAATTCAAGTTGATTAGACATACCGTTTCCGAATAGCACGTGAATGGATTCTACGAAAAGCATGCAAAAGTGGACATGAGGCTATATCTCCACTAGTCTCTTTAGATTCAGTGCATCATGCCAAATCGAATGATACCCAATTTTCCCATGTCAGCCATTTTGGGTGTCGGCCATTTTTAATTATGTTCTAAAATGCTGTATTTTACGAACAAATTAGCATATCATTACAAAACTAATTACAAAAATCTTCGACTCAATACCCTCATGGTGCTTAAAACATTTGGGGGGAGTGCAACCTTTTAGTCAAAAGTTATAATGAAATTTAGAAAAATGCTAATAACCGTTGCTTACATTAACCTATTGTAATCAGACTGATGTTGATGGATTCCTTGTATCATGACGAGAACACTGATACCAATATTGGCTAAATTTCTTGTCCACCATTTTGATTAATGTTGAAAACGTACTCGGTTACTAAATGTAACCTCGGTTCTCTCTAGAAGAGCGAACGAGTACTGCGTCTTAGCTAAGACGCTACGGGAAAAGTCTCTTTTCACGAAATACTGAAGCAAAAAAGCTTCGCGCCCTTCTTGCCACTTCCCGCCGAAACGGGTGTGGCCCAACCTATAAATGGAGCTCGAAAAGGTTGACTCACCTGATTTATTTCATCGCCGAAGCGAACCAGAGTGAATCGTGCGCACGGCAGAGAACGCAGTACTCGTTCGCTCTTCTAGAGAGAACCGAGGTTACATTTAGTAACCGAGTACGTTCTCTTACGAGAGCTCTCTCGTACTGCGTCTTAGCCAAGACGCTACGGGAACCCAATGCAAAACGCCGTGCGCGCAGGGATCACACACCAATAAACCTGAAGCAACGCCCAGGATTTACAGTGCACAGTCACCTGAGGGACTCACAGAGAGTCCAGGACAGAAAAGGGGGAAAGCCCTCCGTCCCATATCTAGCAACATCCGTAGATGCCACAATATGACATCACACAGCCGAGGCAAGCCTGACCAATGTGGCAATGCGGGTCTTACGCAATACTGCCCATATAACAGTCGGCAGCGCATAGCGCTCATGAACTCAGAATTCCCCTCAGGGCCCTGATTCGACTATACCGACAGCAGCCTTGCTTGCAAGGAGGGAACCTCCAGGTTATAGAACCTGATAAATGTAGACGGCGAGGCCCAACCTGCCGCCATACATATATCCTGCAAGGAGATCCCAGTAGACCACGCCCACGACGAGGCGACGCCTCTTGTGGAGTGTGCTCTGACGCCCAACGGGCACTGATGGCCCCTGGAAGCTTAAGCTAACGCTATGGCGTCAACTATCCATCTGGATAGAGTCTGTCTCGAAACAGCCATTCCCTTGGAACGTCCACCGAACGAGACAAACAGCTGCTCCGTCTGCCGAAAGGCAGCAGAGCGAGACACATAAGCTCTTAAAACCCTGACAGGGCAAAGAAGACTCGAGTCTCTATCCTCTCCTGACACCGGCAGGGCTGACAGGGCAATAACCTGAGCCCGAAACAGCGTGTTGAGGGATTTCGGCACATAACCGTGCCTAGGTTTGAGTATGACCCTTGAGTCATTAGGCCCAAACTCCAAGCATGACTGGCTCACAGAGAGCGCGTGCAAATCACCCACACGCTTCACCGAAGCGAGAGCCAACAAGAATACTGTCTTGAACGACAGATGCTGAAGGCTAACTGATTGGATAGGCTCAAAAAGGGGGACCCTTCATGGCCTCCAAAACCGCCGCGAGGTCCCACATAGGGACTGATGGAGGTCTGGGAGGATTCAGCCTCCTAGCTCCTCTGAGGAACCGGATGACCAAATCATTCCTTCCTATTGACTGACCGAGCGCTGTTTTAGAAAACGCTGCGATGGCCGCCACATAAACTTTGAGCGTGGATGGGGCTCTGCCCTTATCCAACAGCTCCTGTAGGAAGGAGAGAACCTCCGTCACCTCACAACTAAGGGGTGAATATCCTCGAGCTGTGCACCAGCTGGAGAACACCGACCACTTCGAGGCATACAGACGTCGTGTTGACGGAGCTCTAGCCTGAGTGATGGTATTCAGCACTCCCACTGCGAGATCAGCGGGTAACCGTTGAGCGCCCACACATGGAGGGACCACAACTCCGGTTGAGGGTGCCAAATCGAGCCCCTGGCCTGCGTCCCTCCTCAACGGTACTGGCCACGGGGCGACATCTGCTAACTGCATCAAATCTGGGAACCATGGTTGGTTCCTCAAAAGAGGTGCTACAAGCAGTATTGAACATCTCGTTTCTCTCACCCGTTCTATCACCTGCGGAAGGAGGGAGACGGGAGGGAAAGCATAAAGCGGGCAGCACGGCCATTCCCGTGACAGCGCACTTTCGTTCTTGGAAAAGAACGCAGGGCAGTGAGCGTTTTCGTGGGACGCGAAGAGGTCCACCTCCGCCCTGCCAAATCTCTCCCACAACAGCCGGACTGTTTGCGGGTGTAGAGACCATTCGCCTGTAGGAACATTGCCTCTGGACAGCCTGTCTGGACCCAGATTCTGTAGCCCAGGCACATGCACTGCCCTCAGCGAACGCATGTCGCGCTGAGCCCAAACCAGGAGGCGTTCCGCTAGCCTGTACAGGTTTCAGGACCCGAGACCGCCCTGGCGATTTATGTTGGACACCACAGACATGTTGCCCGAACGGACTAAGATGTGGTGATCCTTGATTTGGGGACAAAAGCGCATCAGCGCGTTCTCCACTGCCAGCATTTCCAGACAGTTGATATGATGCAGCTTTTCCCGTTCTGACCATAGGCCAAAGAACGGTCTGCTCCCGAGCAGCGCTCCCCATCCCGAAGTGGAGGCGTCCGTCGACACCATCTTCACATTCGGGGAAGTCCCCAGGCTTACACCTGATCGGCACCAACCGTTCGCTGTCCAAGGTGCCAGAGCTGTGACACAGCTCTGATTGACCTTGAGATGCAGCCGGCCAGACGCCCACGCTCTGCACGGCACCCGCGTCTTCAGCCAGAACTGCAGGGGGCACATGCGGAGCAGGCCCAGCTGCAGAGCCGGAGATGCTGAGGCCATGAGGCCCAGCATCTTCTGACAGTGTTTGAGCGACACGGTCGCGCCGCAGCGGAAAGAACTCGCTGCGCGCTGAATGCCCATCACGCGCTGTGGTGATAGCCGCGCCATCATGGAACACGAGTTCAGAACTATACCCAGAAACAGAATCGTCTGACTGGGGTTCAGCGAACTCTTCGCCCAATTGACACTGAGGCCGAGCTTCTCGAGGTGATCGAGTAAAACGGCCCTGTGGTCCATGAGCTCCGCTCGTGATCGGGCCAGAACCAGCCAGTCGTCCAAATAATCCAGCACTCGCATGTCTCTGAGTCTGAGAGGAGTGAGTGCTGCATCCATGCACCTCGTAAACGTATGAGGAGCCACGGAGGACTGTAAACTGGTATGCCTGGCCCTCGAAGGCGAATCTCAAATATCGCCTGTGGTTTGACACTATCTGTATTTGAAAATACGCGTCCCTCGGATCTATTGACATGAAACAGTCCCCTCTGCGAATCTGCGCGAGGAGTTTCCTGGTCGTAAGCATTTTGAAACTGCGTTTCATCAATGCCTTGTTCAGCTGTCTTAGATCCAGTATGGGCCTGAGACCCCCGTCTCTCTTGGGCACCAGAAAGTATCTGCTGTACAGCCCCCCCTCGCTTTGAGCTTGAGACACAGGCTCTACAGCCCCTTTGCTCAACAGTTTTGATATTTCGGCAAGAAGTATGTGTGCTACTTCTGTTTTGACCATAGTTTCGATGCGCGCTGAAAAGCGCGGAGGGCGTCGAAAAAACTGTAGCGAGTAGCCTCTCTTTATAATGCCTAGCACCCAATCCGAAACCCCTGGAAGCGCTGACCATGCATCTGCATGAATGGCTAAGGG
Source organism: Carassius carassius (assembly GCF_963082965.1). NCBI lineage: Eukaryota > Metazoa > Chordata > Actinopteri > Cypriniformes > Cyprinidae > Carassius > Carassius carassius. The sequence continues at coordinate 7,652,223 of NC_081795.1, read as the reverse complement.
CTGAATGCGAAGCGCGCTCTGTTGACCGGGCAACGGCGGCGCTCGGGTGTGCTGCGCATTTGAGGCGGGGAGATCGCTCCTCCTCGACCTCCTCCCGGCGCTTAACCGACTGGGGGAAGGCTGAGCAGGTCCCGTGGGACTCGATATGTCTGCGAGTAACTGTGGGCTGCATATGTGCACATTTACCACTTTCAACTCGCTGTCTGCCTGTGCAGAGCGTACGTGCACGGGCCTCGTTTTTACAGAAGCCACGCGCCGTATGTGACATAGTGTATGTGGGCACTGGGGAGTGGGCACGTTTACTATGCGGCGCGCGACTGATCTGTGTCGATCTTATGTGCGCGAGCCCTGTGTGCAGGGCTGTGCTTACATGTGGAGATGGGCACTGAGGAGTGGGCATCGTCACTACATTTATAGCACCATCGGCCGTGGCCGGACGAACGTGCACGGGTTTCGTTTTTACAGAAACCACATGACGCGTGTGACATAGTGATTGTGGGCACTGAGGAGTGGGCACGTCTACTATGTAGTGCGCGTGATCGACTTGAGTCTCTTTTATGGGCACGAGCCCTGTGTGAAGGGCTGTGCTTATATGTGGAGATGGGCACTGAGTAGTGGGCATCGTCACTACATTTATAGCACCATCGGCCATGGCCGGGACACCAGAAATTACACCTTTTTCGGGAAATATCTGGGTAGCCGTGATAACGGTTTTTGTGTGCAGGCAAGCGGGCAACCGTACAGGCTTGCGCATTGCAAAAAATGCTGAAACAGTCACAATCTCTGGAACTGAAACAGCGGCGCGCTTAGGTGAGAGCCCGGCCACAGCGGAACTCGTACACCGGCGCTTCGATGAAGCAGCCATCGTGTGTAGTGCCGACGCAGCGTCATGCAGCATGCATAGATGGCTTTCCTAGGATGGCTTCGGGGCTCCCGGCCTCACCGTAATCCTCTGCCGCGGTCCCCGCGGCGCGGGGCGACGGCCGGTAGAGCGAGAACGGGGGTCTCGAGCTACGTTGCTGAAGCTGTTGTGATAACGGCTTTTGTGTGCAGGCAAGCGGGCAACTGTGCAGGCTTGCGCATTGCAGAAAACGCTGAGACAGTCACAATTCCTGGAACTGAAACAGCGGCGCGCTTGGGTGAGAGCTCGGCCACAGCGGAACTAGTACACCTGCGCTTCGATGAAGCAGCCATCGTTAGTAGTGCCGACGCAGCATCACACAGCAGGCTTTAGATGGCAACACCGCTTTTGCCGCCGTCCAGCAGAGGGCGGACAAAGGTGCGTCGCTATCACCTGTTCCACCGGCGGAAGTGAGTGGTAGTTCCTGTTTTTAGCATCATCAGTATGGAGAATGCTAGTGAGACAGACGAACGAGTTCGCGCTGAATATGGAGCGTTCCAAGCCTTCGCCACCTCTTCGTGAAGCTCAGGAAGAAATGAGGCGGGCTTTGAGAAGTACGCTCATCCGAAAGGGAAATACCATCCAGCCGGGAACGAGAGGGGGGGCGCTGGTGCAAACCACTTGCGGCCGAGACTCATCGCGGCCACCATGAGTATTCGCCCCGGCTCCTTCTCGATGTCAGCTCGTCTGCTGGGCTTCTGAGCAGAAGGCGCGAGATCCTCGGAGCTCGCCCAGCCCTCACTGCCCGAAGCTAGCAGAGAGCGCGTGTCCTCTACCCCCGACGCGGCCCTGAGATCGACTTCCTCGGACGACGCGCCGGCAAACAGCGGGCGCTGCCCACCGGGAAGCGATGCAGGGGGGGGGGGTCGGTGAAGCAGGGCGAACCGGCGAGCTCGGTTGAGCTGAAGACGGTTCTGGAATCCGCTGGAAGCGATGCTTTTACGGCGCCTCAGCGCAGCGGAGAATGCAGGCTCAGAGAAAAAGGCCAGGCGAGTCCTCAGAGTCACCATGGCAACAGCTCGCAGTGGGGGCATCCGCCGTCAGCGAGCGCGAGCGCTGCATGATCTTCACCCAGGCAGGAGACACAGATGACGTACCGGTCTCCCTCGCTGAGTGGGGCTCTGACGAGCCGCAGGAAGGCATCTTAAAAAAGACGCGAGCTCTTTTACGAGTTCGCAGGGCGAACACACACACACACATAAGAACAGCTTGGATATAACAGAATTGAAAGGATATAGGCGCCGGATAGCGCAGCAGGAACGGCAGTGGAAGGCGGCGATGCCAGCAGCTTCAGAATGGCTCGTCCTGCTGATGTGCTTTCTCAGACCGCGCTTGCTTCCTCCGTGATCCAGCGATGCGTGAGCATCGCTGAAGAGATGAAAAATCAGGTGAGTCAGCCTTTTCGAGCTCCTTTTATAGGTTGGGCCACACCCGTTTCGGCGGGAAGTGGCAAGAAGGGCGCGAAGCGCCCTTATTGGTCTGATATATAAGAGCTATAGGCTGTGCAGTTGCCGCAGAACAAGCCAATGAGCGAACGAGCCGTCTCGCCTATGGCTGTGTACTGCTGCAAATGCGCTTTACAAAAATACAAAATTAAGGATAATTTTTTTGATTCAGTATTTCGTGAAAAGAGACTTTGCCCGTAGCGTCTTAGCTAAGACGCAGTACGAGAGAGCTCTCTTAAGAGAACCTACTTTTTCCTACTCCTCCTAGATTGTTGGTCCGATTTTCATATTACATTTTGGAAGTAACTTGCCAATCACTCTATGTGGTACAGTCTGCTGCTTCAATCCAATGAAATACTGCTTCAGAACCAAAGAGATCAAATATATATAAAGGAGGAAAATGAGACAGTGCCTAAAATATTTCAGTGTTGTGTTGTGTCATTTACACTATAAACACTCTATTTTGATGCATTAGTATTGCCTTTATGAGCAGGTCATATGGGTTTTTGATATGGGTTTTGAGATATTTTGAATATCTCTTTTGCAGTTTATTATGTAGCTATCTTTAAATAAAAACAATCTGCAATGTTACATTTTACTACCCAAAGAGTACATATTAGTATCTAATTTATATATATTTGTACCTTTTGAAAGGGTGCTCAACCAATCACAACCTTTGATAAATTTTTACTATTACCTTATTATTCTGTCTGTGAATCTTTTGATAAGGCTAGTGTCAATAAATAAATTATTTTTACAAAGGCATTCGTGATATAAATAACTTCGGGTTTCTTTTTTTTTTTTGGTCTGTGTTAATGAATCACTGTAAATATATAAAACTGAGATTTATACTCCAAATATTTATTTCTTCAATTTTCTTTTGCAAATTGGTATAAATGTTTATCATGTAGAACTGGATTGTTTCTTGCCATTCATTTGATATTGGAAATAACTAGAACGTTTATTAAAAAACATAACTAAGAAAATATATAAACTGAGTGAGAAATATTAAATATTCTAGACTATTTACAATAGGCTAAGATGCAGTTAAAAGTATAACAGATAATAGACAAAGTAAAAATCCAACATAACTACATAATGTCCTAAAGGCCCTTACCCTTTTTCTACTTGCAAGAACAATTTAACTGTATGAGTACTATAATTTTATTATAGGAATACTTCTTTGTATTAATGGAGAACTACTGCTATCAATGTGGATGTGGCAGGGGGGGCGTGGTTTAGCGAAGTCTGCAGCGGGAGAGAGAATCAGGAGACGAGCGGTAAGTGAGTGGTTTGGGCAGAAATTATCATCACCTGTTTCTTGTTCTAGTAATTGGCGTGGAGAGAGTTTAAAACGCCAGGAGAATCGGAAGCAAGCGAGAGAGAGACGGATTGCTGACCCAGGCCGGAAACGAAAACGGAAACCGGAAACAGTAACCCAGAACTAGCGCTGTCAGAATAAGAGTCACCGTTTGGGTGTTTGTAACTTTTGAGTTCTTTTTATTTTATAATAAAACTGTCAGCAGTCCCGCCGATCCCTTTGTCCTCTTCCTTCCAACCAACGAACTTTGCTACACTGGTGCCGAAACCCGGGAGGAAGTAGGCCGCCATGCAAAGTCCGGCCGCCACGCCGCTTGCGGATATCATCGCCTCCCTCGCGGTCCTTCACCGCGAACAACACCAGGCCCTGCTGGACCTGAGGACCGACCAGGAGAGACGTTTTCAGGCCATTGTTCAGGCCCAGCAGGAGGACCGCGAGAGGTTCCGGAGCTGGATTGACCGGGAGGTTCGCGCCGAGGCCGCCGGGCCGCCCGTCGCACCCATGCACCTGCCACTGCACAAGATGGGGCCCCAGGACGATCCGGAGGCCTTCCTGGAGCTGTTTGAAAAGTCAGCGGAGGCCTGCGGGTGGCCCCGTGAGCAGTGGCCGGTGCGCCTCATTCCCCTGCTCTCTGGAGAGGCCCAGGTGGCTACGTCGCGAGTCCAAGGGCCCCGCCCAGGGGACGTAGGGGACAGTGGTGCTTCCGTGTCTCCGCTATCTCTGCGCCAATTTTCCAATCCACTCCCTGCCACTGGGGCGGCGGGTAGGTCTGGGCTGGCCTGTTGGCGTTGCGGGGACCTGGAGCATTTTGTGGACAGGTATCCAGTGATGGAGGTGGGGACGATGATCCGGGTCCCGGACGTCCCACAGGTCACCCCCGGTCAGGCTGGCGAGTACCAAATACCCGTGAGTATCAAGGGGGGTACATATCCGGCCTTGGTAGATTCAGGATGTAACCAAACCTCAATCCATCAAAGCCTGATTCAACCGGGGGCATTGGATACAAGCCGCATGGTTAAGGTGCGGTGCGTACACGGGGATGTGGTGGAGTATCGCATCCGGCCGTATCGTTTACCTGAGCACAAGAAAAAAGTAGTTCAGGCTGAATTAGGCGCTATGCTTGACATGGGGGTAATAGAAGAATCTAATAGTAACTGGGCGAGCCCGATAGTTTTAGTTCCGAAAACGGACGGCTCAGTCCGTTTCTGTGTAGATTACCGCAAGGTGAATGCTGTGTCGAAATTCGACGCGTATCCAATGCCGCGGGTTGACGAGTTGCTTGATCGGCTGGGCGCGGCTCGCTTTTATTCGACACTGGACTTAACAAAGGGCTATTGGCAGATCCCCTTGTCTCCATTGTCCAGAGAAAAGACCGCTTTCACAACGCCGTTCGGATTACACCAATTTGTTACCCTTTCGTTTGGCTTGTTCAGGGCCCCAGCTACCTTTCAGCGCCTCATGGACAGGATTCTGCGGCCCCATGCTGCGTATGCGGCTGCCTACCTAGATGATATCATTATATTTAGTAATGATTGGCAGCGGCATATGCAGCATCTGAGGGCTGTCCTGAGGTCGCTGAGGGGAGCAGGGCTCACGGCCAACCCAAAGAAGTGTGCGATTGGGCGGGTGGAAGTAAGGTATCTGGGCTTCCACTTGGGGCATGGGCAGGTGCGTCCCCAAATTGATAAGACAGCCGCTATTGCGACCTGCCCACGTCCCAAGACCAAAAAGGAGGTAAGGCAGTTCTTGGGGCTGGCGGGATATTATAGACGGTTTATTCCTAATTATTCGGACCTCACCAGCCCTTTGACTGACCTTACTAAAAAGGAGGTGCCAGATACGGTCCAGTTCACCCTCTGTTCGGACCACGCCCCGCTGCAGTGGCTCCACCGCATGAAGGATAGCAACGCGCGGATCACTCGTTGGTATCTAGCTCTTCAGCCATTTAAGTTCAGGGTGATCCACAGGCCGGGTGTTCAGATGGCGGTGGCCGACTTCCTCTCCAGAAATATGGGGGGGCTCCCCGGCCTGAGTCGGGCAGTGGGGGTATGTGGCAGGGGGGGCGTGGTTTAGCGAAGTCTGCAGCGGGAGAGAGAATCAGGAGACGAGCGGTAAGTGAGTGGTTTGGGCAGAAATTATCATCACCTGATATTGTTCTAGTAATTGTTCTTGTTCTAGTAATTGGCGTGGAGAGAGTTTAAAACGCCAGGAGAATCGGAAGCAAGCGAGAGAGAGACGGACTGCTGACCCAGGCCGGAAACGAAAACGGAAACCGGAAAGAGTAACCCGGAACTAGCGCTGTCAGAATAAGAGTCACCGTTTGGGTGTTTGTAACTTTTGAGTTCTTTTTATTTTATAATAAAACTGTCAGCAGTCCCGCCGACCCCTTTGTCCTCTTCCTTCCAACCAACGAACTTTGCTACAGTGGACTTTTTGTTTTCTTCTGACTGCTATATAGTTTCTGCCTGATGTTATGTTTTGTGTGAATGCAAATCATGTACAGGAAGATAGCTACCTGCATGATGCACCCCAAATTATCATGTCACATAAACCTGTAATTTTGGAGTCAATTTGAACAAACCAATTATTTTTAAATTATTCATAATTATTTAATTTGTATATTGACAAAACACCAGAATGAAGGCTACGTTCACAATTTCAAAGAAGGAATTTTTTATTAACATAACCCTGTATTTATTAAAGATCCGATAAAAAAAAATAACTATAATAATACAATGCTGACAAACTAAACTACTATTTATAATACAAGTTTTATGGAATGTGCATAAAATAAAATATATTTTAAAAAATTAAGTGACAAAATCACATGACCATAAGAGTTAGATTCCTTAAATTAATGGCATTGGCATATATTTGTGAAGATATTCAGTTGCTCCCTTTCATTTTGAAACAACCCAGTTATTGTCTCTTGGCTTTCATCTTAAATTCACCTTTATTTCACTGTAATTGTTTGGTGTTGGCAACATAACCAAAATCACCATGTTGCATACAAATAAATATATTTGCATTGTCCATTTAGCAAAGTAACATACATAAAATATGACGGTATATTTAAAGAGCCTATCTAAGCACCAAACATATAGTATGACGTGTCTCATCACGTGTCTCTCATGAAAGGGAAGGGAAGAGTTCATATACTGATGAGTCAATGCATTTATTTTATTGCAGAGGTGCATTGGACAGAAGAGTTTCTCTCCCACCAAATTGCAAGGTTACTCTGCAATATATATATATATATATGAAGTCATGTAGGCTAAAGAATTCATTTAAGTTATTGGTTTATTTTATGAAATGTGAAGCACATTCTGCTTGACTACCCATATAATGGCCTAATGAAATAATTATCTTTGCATATGATTCATATTACTTTACTGTAATATTTAAAAGTTATCAATTATTATTATTATTTTTTTCTGTTTATAGTCAAAGGCTAGGCGGTTTCTGGGGGATTTTTGGAGCAATGGCAGTTGCCAACATCTCTCAGATAACTGAATTCTACCTGCTAGGATTTCCAGGACTTCATTCATTGTATTATGGAGCTGTGGGGACCTTTTTACTCTTTGTCTATGTAATACTGGCAAGCGGAAACATTTCAATCATTTCATTTATTGTTTATGAGAAAAGCCTTCATAAACCCACCTACTTTATCTTTTGTAATCTTGCAATGTGTGATCTCTTGTTAGGAACCATAACATTGCCCAGAGCAGCAGCAAAGTATCTTGCTAAAGACGATTATGTACCATTCAATTTATGTTTAGTGCAAATGTTTTTTGCTCATTATTTTGGGACAGTTAATTCTTTTATTTTACTACTAATGGCCCTGGATCGGTTTGTTGCAGTATGCTACCCACTTCGATATCCTGCTGTTATCACAAACCAGCATATTGCATATGCGTGCACAGTGTGTTGGCTGTTTATTTTAGGATTTTTACCATTGCTTACTTATCAAACTGAAAAACTTCCCTTTTGCACTACTAACATAATAAATCAATGTTTCTGTGATTTCAATTCATTAGCTAGAATTGGCTGCGGAGATAAGACTGAGCTGAGGAGAAATGCTCTAGCTGTATCCTTGTTTGTTCTTTTAGGCCCTCTAATATTCATCATATTTTCCTACATTGCCATCATCAGATCTGTTTTCAAACTCTCAAGTGTTCAGGCCCGATTTAAAACATTTTCGACATGCACCCCTCAACTTTCAATCATATGCCTTTACTTTTTGCCTAGATGTACTGTGTATATATGTGACGTAACCACCGAAATAACTACAGGTGTTCGTATTATGCTTGTTATGTGGTACAGTATTCTTCCACCTGTTGTTAACCCCATGATTTACTGTTTGAGAACTCAGGAAATCAAGGCTGTCTTCATGAAGAGAATTAGAGGCAAAAAAGTCAACCTTGAGCTGAAAGCATTTTCATGTTGAGACAAAGATATAAGCTTAATGAACCTGTATACCTAACATGTTGTATATAATGCTTATTATGATCAAATGTTGCAGAGTAAGGACATATTACATATTTTGTTGCATTTTTAACCATTTATTGATAATTTTTATTGCCTAATAAAGAAACAAAAGCATAATTAGCAAAGATAACAAATCACTCTTTACTGTCACTTTTCCAAGACATCATATTTTATTTATTAATACTGTCATCTGTTAATTAAATAAATCATCTTTGACTATAACTGCTTACTGTGTACTAAATTGTGCAGTCCTAAGCAAAAAAAAAATAGCTTTGATAACTAATACATTAAAAACGTATTATAATAAAGAACAGTGGGATACTCATCTATTTGAATGATTACACTGTGCCTTTAAAATTATATATTCAAATAAAAAAAATATATATATAATGTTTCTTGTGAGTTTTATTATTATTAATACATTTTCATATATTTATGGGGCAAATTAAAAATAATTTCTCTAAAGTGAATTTTATTTCATTGTGAAAACTTACCCCACTATAGAATAATGATATCTCAAAAGGTCCATTTCTGTTCAAGCTACTTTTTTGCGGGGGGTGGGGGGGGGGGGGGGGGGGCGGGTGGCACATTGAATAAATTCAAGTGTAGGATATAAAACAGATGCAAAAGTTAAAGATCTGACAACAGATGGCGCCAATGTAACAATATTATTATGCTCCTGAAACACCGATATAAACAATATTGATGATTAAGTCACTATTGGTACATTTACTATCACTTGAACATATGCCTTCCATATATTATACATAGTATTTGTAGACTTTTATTAATGTTCTTATGAAATGAATGATTCACCAGTATTTCACTGGTCCAGTTTTGGTCAGTGATTTAAAGTACATGAATGATAAATGAACTGTGTACCTTGTTTTTAACATTCTTTCAAATGATTTCCTCTTGATCACTCTGAAATCCACAGTCATTTGGCTGATGGCTCTGTAAGCTGGCTATGTCCTCAAACACATCCGCATAGGTGTTAAAATGAACTCCTATATTTAGGAGATTCTCAAGCTGCTGGATCCCGCCTGAGACAGAGGTGGGACTCTGGACGGAGGGGGATGTGACCACATCTCTGAAGGGTGAAGGGGCTATCAAAATAAACTGTCCTCTGGACCAATCTGCAGCTGAAACAGTGGGGTGGGGTGGGAGGAGTATCATAAGGTAAGAAAGTAAATGTCTTTTGTTTCCTAAAAAACAGTGTGACATTTGGAAGGCTCTGGTGGTGGACAGAAATTAAATGGCCACTAGATAGCGCTCAAACTCCAGAAGAGCTACATGTTTATTATTAACGTTATTATATTTTTTATTCATTTGGTCCAACCACAAGATGTCACTATGCATTCAGTGCAGTGTTGTGATTAACTAGATTAAAAACTTAACCTTTTGTTTGCTTTGCACATTTTTCTCTAGCATACAGAGATAATAAAAATAAGGCTGTCAGTTTTTTTTAAATGTTGCCTGATCAATATTTACTGTGAAAAAGTAACTCATTTAATTCTGACCCATGTAAATTTGAAAAAAAATTTAAAAAAATTTAATTAAATGAACAAGTAAAAATTTAAATTGGTTAAATGTTTACATTTAAGTTTAATTTAAAAAAGGTTAAAACACAAATTAAGTTTAATTTAGTGTATATACTGTAATGTGTGTGTGTGTTTGTGTTTATATGTATATATATATATATATATATATATATATATATATATATATATATATATATATATATATATATATATGTTTGTATGTATGTGTATGTATGTATGTATGTGTGTATATATATATATATATATATATATATATTTCTGAATATTATAACTATTATAACTAAAGGGTCAAACCAATATTCACCCTATTTTTAAACCATGTTTAATTTAGGTGAAAGATCACTGAAACCGCATGTGTCCTTGCCTTCAGGTGGATGTTCATCTTTGTCGTGTGAGCTGATGAGCGACAGTTCTCTCTCACAGTCAAACTCTGAGCCGGTGAAGGAGCAGTGGCTTTCACTCTCTGATGATGTCTCTACTGGCCCATCTCTGCATGGCTTTATGGGACACTCTCTGAAATTTTGATGGAGGTATCCCTTGTGGTCCCGTGGGTTGTTTAGTTTCTCGACTTCATCTGCTGAGAGATGTTGTGGAGGGCCTGTCAGATCAGGATCCAGTTTTCTCTTGAAGAACAATTGGGATTGACGTTGCCACTGGTGAAAATCACCTCCAGATGTTCTCTGATGAAGTTTAGGAGATGGATTATGATTCGTTTGAGGTTGCATGATGGATTGAGAAACTTTTGGATTGCCATTCACCTGATCTCCACGTTCATCCTCCTTCTTCAGCTGTATGGTGTTCACATCCGAGTATGTGCTGTCAATCTCATAGTACTCCAGTTCACTCCCTCCAAAACCTGAGACATGACAACAAGGTCCACTTTCATAACAGCTTTCCACTCCTTGCATAGAATCCCTTGGTTTTATCAGATCTGGTTGCTTGCAGGCTTCATTTGAGACATTCCGAGAAGACTCATCAGCAGGGCCTAAACTAAATGCCAGGTTATCCGTGCCATGCTGTTTGCTTGGTGGTATGAGGTAGATTTGATTCCTCTTTTCACCCTGACAGGCTTTGCCTTGTCTTCTGAGGACAATACAGAGAACTAGGATCAGAAGAATAAGGACAATGGGAATAATAACTGCTACAATCCATAAGGGGGCGCTCTTTTGGGTTTGAGAACAGGCCTCGCTGTGGACTTTGTCAGATAAGCAAGGTCCACACGAAGACACATTGTGCAGACAGATGCACCAGTAGTCGTCTTTGAAAGAAGACCCACAGTCACTATCATTCCAGCAGGGCTCAGATAGACAGGAATCCTTTAGACATGGAGTCAGAACGCAGTGGTTTGGAGATACGCAGAAGGTTTGGAAGACAGGTGGGCTGGAGCTGGCATCAACTATCTCATTGTAGCCACTGAAGGACAGGAGGCGACCATTGAATTTGATGTATTCCACACAGCCTCTGAAACCTTGAAAGTCAAGAAAAGCAACATAAACAACAAAATATAAAGGTTTTATGATCAATGTCAAAGGTGGCAGTTTTAATAACTAAATGAAAACTGAATTAAAAAAGCTGTTTATAGTTTAAGCAAATTTGTTTCATAATTGATACGTTGCCACACTGACACTATTATTAAAATCTGAAAAAAATAAACCAATGTTCAAATTCTACTCTATAATGTATTGTCTGCTTTTGGCAATACAAGGTGCAGTAGTGTATAACCAACTAAACAAGAAATCAGGGGCAATCTAACCTAAATTTTGGATCATCCCTGGGACATCTTTGGATTCTCTCAGTGGAGCAGAGCCCAGAAAAATGGTCTCCACTAAGAATGCGGAGTGAGTTATTGTGCCATTGGTGGTATTCACTACAGGCTGTTCATCCAGAAACAGAGAGATGTATGAGCCTCTTCTGCGCAGCTGAAGAACATGCCACTGCCCATCGGATACATTTCCCTCCATTGAGAGCTCTAGCTGCTGCCCGGATGTGACATTGGTGAACACATACAGAGGTTTTCCATCTGATATCTGAGGAGGCAAGAGAAAACATGTTATGAACTGAACTAGCAGATTTATCAGACAACACTGACAAAGTATTGTACTTCAGATATTGTAGATTTGAGGTTAATCAAAGGGGTTTAGGAGATGTTTACTGTTGTATAAAACAAAAAAACATTGATGATAAGTTATTAAAGATAAATTATTAAACAAATATTCTGAGATCAATAATAGCTGGCCATAACTAACAGCATTTTTTGGCATCATGTTGATTACCAGCAAAAATAATCTTAATTTTCTTTATTAAAACAAAAGCACTTAGAATAGAATAATATAGACTTGCCTTTACCTTAATTTATACTCAGTTTTAAAATGTTGTTGCCAGGACAACATGGTTGAAAATCCTAAATAAATTTAAAAAGGGCATGAACAACTTTACAGCTTAAATAATACATATTCAAATTTCTGCTTTAAATAATTTACTTTAATTATAAGTGCCTCACTGTAACCTCGTTTTTTTTGGTTGAAATATTTTTTTGTTTTGTTTGTTGTAATCAACATTATGCTGCAAACACTACCATTTGAGATTAATTTGTATAGAATATTCCTTTAAATTTCTCTCAGAGCTCACCTTAAGTTTCAGATGAGCAGTTTGACACCAGCACACAACCAAAATGCCATTTGTTCTGACAGTCCTCATCTTGACCTCAACACTGTCAAATCCCTGGGAGTCTCCTTCCTCCCCATCCAAAATGGCTTGGAGAAGATGGTTTCGTCTGTAGATTTCCTTGACGGCAAACTCAATGTAGGCCTCGCCGTTTAGAAACAATACATTCTGCTCAGCCAAATCTATTAGAAAGAATTACATTCACTTTATGACTTTAAACGTTGAACTATCACATTAAAAAAAAAAAAACAGATATGATTGAAATTACTCATGGCACAGTTGGGTCCTGTGAATTGGTCTCTACACTGGCAGTGATGGTGCGACCATCGGTCTTGACAAACTCCTTCGTTCAAACACACTGCGGTTTCACAGGGAGGAATATCTCTCTGTGGACATCTGATCATCAAAAAGAAATCAACTGAAGCATTGCATTATACTAGAAAAAAATTTACAGTTACAAAGATTCTTTAGAAACTGACCGATTAAGAACATTCTGTGATGCCAAGGATTTTAAGGAATCTGGACTGAAGTTGTTCACTTGTATGTTTCTCATACAGCCAACAAAGTTATGAGTCCTGATTTGCCTCTGTAAAATGACATCAATGGACTTTACACCACCAAACGTCATGTTATTTGAGCTCACTTCCAGAGTCCTGTTTGTGAATGTAATTTAAAGGTTCAGTTACATAAATAAATAATAGCAGTTTTTAATCTTATGTTTAATCTGCAACAAAATGGTGAGATTAAACTAAATACTACCTTTGGGTTCCAGTGGCACCATTTTGTGACAAGCAAAATCCTTGCGGATCATGGACAGAGCAGTTGTCTATTTCAAGAGAGGCTATCTGAGAGACACAAAAGCATGTACACCTGCAAAATATCTCAAAATATGGCTTGAGTCATAAGACTGAAAAATAATCATGTATGAGGATCACGTACATTTCCAGTTCTTCTTACGGTGATGTTGTGGAAACTTCCATCAACCACTATCTTGCCTGTTTCCAATCTTATGACTCCAGATCCAAGATCATAAGACAGGCACAGTCTTCCACTCACTATTTCAAGGGCCAGGAAGTCTGAAGTTGATGGGTCACCATGGTTGTACAAAAGCAAGGCGTTTTGTTGAACAGTCGCAAATTCCAAATAGATGAAGTTAGATTGTTGATCCAATGGTGGATATTCTATATAAGAAAGTTCCTGAAAGCCATAACTGTGCTTTTCACAATCAACTCCGCTCACACCTAACAATAAATAGGAATGCCAGACATAATCAGGAATATATCTTTTAAAATTAACATTATAATGAATAAACTGAATTCAGTAATGAAATAGGCACTATTCATAATTTTATATTTTAAAATGATATTATAAATTGTATTATTAAATATTTATTATATATAAATATATTATAATATATTCTTCATTATATTGTTTTTATTTTCTTTATATACAACAAATAAAATTTGAGCTAAATACATTATTATTTTTATAAATAAAAATCATATAATATTAATATAGTGATTATAAAAAAATACATTGAATTTACTTACACAGGTAAGGTTATGTGAGATAATAAATAAATAAAATAATGATAAACAACAACACATTTTATTAATTTTACAATTAAAAAATAACTAAATATTTAAAATATGTGAATATGGGCAACATCACAAAATCAAGACACAAATTGAATCATATAAGAACATATATAAAATAAATGTAGACAGAAACGTTCTGCTTACCAAATGGACATTGGCAAGAATAACCTGTTAGAAAACTGGAGCAGGTTCCATATACACAAGGGGAGGAACCACAGTGGTCAACAATATGATCACAAAATGTTCCTGTGACAAAAATAAATGGTTAATTTATTTACAACCAATCATTAAAATACACACACACACACACACATACATATATATATATATATTACATAAGTTATATGACCATACCTTCATAGCCTGGGCTGCAATCACAGATGAACCCTCCCTGTCTGTTCCAACACGTTCCTCCATTTAAACAAATTACTGTTAGACATTCATTATCAACTATAGTACAGTGCGGTCCTGAGAATCCATCTTTGCATTGACAAAAATAAGTTCCTGGATTGTTATAGCAGTTTCCCCCATTTTTACAAGGCTCCTTGGTACATTCATCAAAGTCTAGCTCACATGCATCACCTGTAAAGCCTGCTCGACAAGAGCAGTTAAAGATCTCCACAAAATATGGAGAAACAAATATAAGACTGGAGCTTTCCAACACAGCAACTTCCTGACTGATGTGAATGTTTCTGTTGCAGGTGGCACCATTATGGCAAGGACGGAGCATACATGGGTCACTGGTTATTTGGAATATAGTCACATTGCTTTGTGCTTCCAGTAACTTTTTATGCATGTTTGATATTCCGCTTGCCACCTCTCCAGTTAGATACTGACCATTGTAGCTTTTCACTGCAGCAAGAAGCAGCATTTTATCTCCTTGCAACTTCATTCCAAACACATGTGTTTTGGAAGCTTGTAGGTTAAAGAGGCTATCCAAAGCTTTGACGAATTTTAAATACTTCAAAGACAGAAATTCCTCAAGAGTTGATATAGAGATGTAGAACAACACGCAATTGTCCAGAGAGACATTGGTAAAACCTTTGTAATTGACGTAGATGCTGTTGTTGACCGAAGGGTGGAGCTGGTCACTCCCTTCAACTGAAATATTATATGTTGCCTCTCCTTGGTAATGGGAGGACCACAAATTACACATCCCAAATGGGAAACTAAACATCCTAAGTGGCCCATTTTTAATTGTACAATTGAAGACATCCAGTTCGTCCTGATCGGACGGTCTTACATTTCCGATTAGTCCTCCTGGAAAGGAACTTCCATAATATTTCACCAATATATTAATGTTTCTCTGGAGCGGTGCATTGTCATTTTCATCAAGAACTTTAACATGTAACAAAGTGGTGGAGGACATTGGTGGCTTACCAGCATCTTGAACCACAATATGTATATGAAAAAGAGGGTTGCGCTCCCGATCAAAGGGTCTTGAGGTAACAAGAACGCCATCAGATGAGAGTGAAAAATCCTCAGCAGGTCTCATCATCCAGTACGTGAAAGGACCTTGATTTGGAGGAAGGTCATCATCTGTGGCTGCTAAGGTGGAAACCAGAGTGCCAGCAGGTTGGTTTTCTCGAATAAACCCTTCTGTGGTCAGCAGTTTGGGAGGATTGTCATTGACATCAGAAATGACGATAGCTACCTTAGTGCTTCCGGTTACAGCAGGAGAGCCCTCATCAACAGCAATGACAGTCAGGTTATAGAAGGCCCACATTTCTCTATCCAGGTGACTGTTAACGGAAATTACCCCACTGATGGGATCTATAATGAAGGAACTATTGATATTTCCATGTTCAATGCTATAAGAAAACCTGCTCCATTCTAGGATCACATCCTGGTCCACCGCTTTGACTTTAGTTACGGATGTCCCAACCGAGATGTCCTCTAACACTGTTGCAGTGTAAAGCATTGAATCAAAATTAGGGGGATCGTTTTCATCTAGTATGTCTAGATGTATCAATGTCTCATCAACATTAAATCCTGTAATAGCCCCTCTGTTTTTTGCCAGCACCCGTAGGATTTCATTATTTTGGAGGCGATTTTTCAAATCTTTCGAGACATATATTATTCCCGTATGCTCATCCACCACAAAATTAGCTTTTTTACTTTGTCCAGCAAGCACATAAAACACTTCTCCATCAGGCCCTTGGTCATAGTCAATGGCAACAACCCTTCCTATTTCAGTTTGTGGTGGCAAAGCCTCTGACACTGTGAAGTTATATATATGTTTTTGAAAAGCAGGGATGAATTCATTGAGGCCAGCGATCTGGATGTGTATACGGGCAATATCAAACAAATATGGAAACCCGATGTTGGTAGCTTTGACTGTAAGTTCATAATGCTGTTTTTGCTCATAATCAAATATATCTAAAGTGGTGATTGTGCCATTTTTGGTGTCCAAATAGAAGAGAAAGATGTCTCCTGCAATAAGCGTATATGTGATTTGGGAGTGAATTCCTGTGTCAGCATCCTTTGCCCAAACCTGCAAAACTGAGGTACCAATTAAAGCATTTTCTGAAACTGTGGCAATGTAATTTGTGGATGTAAATACAGGAGGGTTATCGTTTAAATCTGTTACATATACTGTGATATTAAGTCTCTCCATCTTGGGATGCCAGCCTCCATCCTCAGCAATGACGTTTAGATGATGAGTTTCAAATTCCTCAAAGTCAAGTGCTTTAACAAGCATTATCAATCCTGAAGATTGTCCTATGGAAAACAATCCATTTTCATTCCCACCATCAAAATAATAAGAAATAACACCATTGATGCCAACATCTTTATCTTTGCCCTGGATTTTTCCAATAACTGAACCAATGGGCAAATCTTCCGGAACAAAAAACTCCAATTTTCTGTTAAGAAAATGTGGTGCAAAAAGGTTCTCATGTGTAACTTCAAAACTGATTTCAGTCTGTGCAAAAAAAGGAGGAAGGCCTTTATCTTTGGCAGTGATTTGAAGTGTTAGGATGGTGCTAAGGGTATTTGCAAAAGTTTTATTTACCAGCACTCTTCCACTGTTATGTTCTACCTCAAAGTAAAGAGATCCATTGCCACCACTATTGAAGTACTCAACACTGTTGTTCCTTACAAGAGAATCTTGATCTATAGCAGATATTTGGATCACTTCTGTTCCAACATCCAGGGTTAAAGGAACTGGTACTAAAGACCTGAAGGGTAAAAACGAGGGTGGGAATTGATTATGCCGTACTAATGTCACTGAAACAATGCTAGAGCTGTTCAAAGGAACACTGCCGCAATCAAATGCCACAACAGTGAAAGTCAAATTTACAGATTCAGATTCATGGAGAACAATGGGTTGTTTGGTTGAAATTTTCCCAGTTGATGCATTAACCAAAAAAAGTTCATTTGGTGGGTCAATGAAATAAAGGATTTGGGCATTCTCACCAAGATCCCGGTCAGTAGCACTAATTTGGAGAAGGAAAACTTCATGCATCTTTATCTCAGGAACAGTGAGAGTGTAACGTGGTTGATAGAAGATCGGTGTGTTGTCATTGACATCTGTAATTTCTATGGTGACGTCTGTGCTGATGCTCCAAGCAGAATCATTCGCGTTAACCTTTACTATATAATGATTTTGATCTTCTCTGTCCAAAGGATGAAGTACTAGTAAAATGCCCGTGGTTTTTTCAATACTAAACGGGAACTCACTATTTTGGCCAATGATTGTATATTCAATGACAGCATTTAGACCAACATCTTCATCTGTAGCAGCTATCTGAATGACTGAAAAGCCGAGAGGAGCATCCTCAGGAATCTCTGTGATGAAAATCTGTGAGAATCGAGGTGCATGATCATTTGTATCAAGAACTACAACGATAACTGTTGCGATGGCTGAAAGACTATTTTCTTTATCAATGGCCTTCAGGGTAAGATTATAATATGGTATTTTTTCTCGATCCAAACGTTTTGTTGTGGAAAGAATGCCATGAATTTTGTCTATTTTAAATGAAACCTCAATGTTACCAGCCAAAATAAAATACTCCACCTCTGCAAACACTCCAGAGTCTGCATCAGTTGCTAACACATTACACACCCTTCTTGAAGCCAAGTTCTCATATACTTCACATTTGTAGATGTTTTGCGAGAACACTGGTGGGTTATCATTTACATCACTGATATTCAAATTAAGTTCAGCATATGATGAAAAAGGCGGTATCCCTGAATCTCTGGCTTCAACTATTAGATGAAAATGCATGTTGCTTTCAAAATCTAAGGGATCCTTGACAGTCAGCTCACCAGTGCTGTGGTGAAGCTCAAAAACCTCCCCAAAGTTTCCAGAGGCCAGATAGAAAGACATCGGTGTGTTTCTTTGTGTTTCTGCTGTGACAATTGCCACCAGGGTCTCTTTGGGTGAATCCTCAGAGAGGACATCCTTATAAACTTGGACTGCAACATGAGGAAAGTATGTATCATTCTGGAATCTGACAGTCAAAGTTGTTGTGTCCATTTTTGGCAGATCTGCTCCATCCTGCACATGAACTTCAACTGTGATATCATTTCTTTTATTCACAGATTCTGTAATGAACACTGTTCCTGTGCGAGAGTTAATGGATAAGAGATAGGCATGTTGGCCATGCAGAGAAAAATTTAGTTTTGCATTCAATCCAGCATCTGCATCTTCTGCCATCACTGTGCAGACAACTGATCCTGTAAAATGCAGGAAAGTTTATTTGAATCTAAAAGGTAATGGTCTAAAAACACCAGATAACTGCTACTAAGGTCATCACAATAGTGTATATTCACCTTTGGTTATCCCAGCAGGAACATTAGCCACATATGGTCCATAGAGAAAGGATGGTAAGTGATCATTCACATCCTCAACTGTTACTGAAACAACAGCTGAACTGGAAAGAGGCTTTGTGGGATGTCCATCAGTGACAGTCACCGAAAATCTGTAAAAAGACTCTGTCTCTCTGTCCAAGGCACTTACAGTGAATACATCTCCAGATGTTTCATTGATGGAAAAAGGAATATCTAGGTCATCTAAAGAATATCTACAAGTGAAATATAAGTTAAATATTTACAGTCAATTATATTATATTACACAGGCTAATATCAGTATTGTTGTTGTTTAAAAAAAATCCAAAATTGCTTTTGGTAACTGAAATAAAGTTGAAATAGAATAAAATATAAATATTAGACAACAATTTAAAACTTAAATATATATTTTCTAAATATAAATAAAAAAGTACTTAAATAACACTATAGCTAATATAAGACAAAAACTAGTGTGAAAGTGATTTTACTGAAAATGCTAACATTATGACCACACTAGTGTAATTATCAAATTACCTTAGCTGTCCATTGGTACCATCATCTAAGTCTGATGCTGCAACTCTCAGAAAAACAGTCCCAACAGGATAATCCTCCAATATGTGAGTACTGAACAACTCCTTGTCAAATATTGGAATGTTGTCATTGACATCATCAACAACAATAACCAAGGTGCCTGTGCCAGTCAGTGATGGAAATCCTAGAAAGAATGGACAAAGAAATTAGAAAAATACTCAGAATTTGTACTTAAATTTGGGATGCACTTATTAAAAATCACTGATACCAATAAATCAATAATTATTTTCCTGTTCAGGTTGATAACCAGTATATGGCAGATGTTAAAATTAGATATGATATTTACATTTAAAATAAAACTCTAAAAACATCAAATAAATCGTTTTAAATTTAGGCATCAAAGCATTATAGTGTACAGTATGAAAAATATTCATTTTAAGATTACAGCATCCCTAGAATAGCAAACTAACTGATAACCTAGCAAATTAAGTGGTTATATCTCAAGAGACATTTGGGTCAATTAGACAAATGATTACCTGAATCAACAGCAATAACTTTTAACATGTATTGGCTTTTCAGTTCCCTATCAAGATCTTCTAAGATTTGAAATGTTCCATTGGGATGAAGTGAGAAGAGACTTTCATCATTTCCTGATTCTATAGAATATGTCAGCTGACCGTTAACTTCATTAGAGTCTTCATCAGAGGCATGTATCTACAAAAGACATGTTTCACATCTTCATGAAGATTTCAACTGAAGTGAGTTAACTAAATCAGAAGTCCATTTCATATTACGTACCTGATGGGAGTGCTGAGTAGAGTCTTCCCCATTTTCAAAGACATGCAATGTCAGTGATTCAGGTGATAAAAGAGGAACACAGTCATTAACATCCAGGACTGCGATGTTAATGGTTGCTGTGGTGGACCTTTGAATATCTCCTTGGTCTTCTGCTATGACAAAAAAGCTGTAGAAAGGCTTCTTCTCACGGTCCATCTTGTCTATCACCGAGACCACACCTAGAACAGAGTCTACCATGAACTCACTCTCTGAGACAGAGAACCGCACCTGCCCATTTGACCCAATATCTTGATCACTTGCGTTAACTCTGAGCAGGCTTGTTCCACGAGGTACATTCTCATAAACTGAAAGACTGTAGGAGCTTTGAGTGAACTCTGGATTGTAATCGTTTACATCCTCAATAAGCACTGTGAGGTACATTGAGCTGAACAACGAAGGAACACCTTTATCTTTGACGTTCAGTGTGACTGTGACAACATCCTCGCTTTCTCTGTCCAATGGCTTTCGCAGGTACACAACCCCAGTTGAACTATTTATACTAAACGGTTCTTCTTCTGCACTCTCAAAACTGAAAACAACTTCACCATTGGATCCAGCATCAGCATCTGTGGCCTGTATAACCGTAACGACAGAATGAAGAGGTGCGTTCTCTGGAAAACTAACAGTACTTGGGGTTGTGATGAGAGGGGAGTTATCATTGACATCCAGTAGATAGACGGTGACATGCACTGAGGTTGTAAGTCGAGCCTCTGTAGGTAAAGCACAATCATTGGCCTGGACAATGAGACTATACATAGCGTTTGTTTCTCTGTCTAACTTCCCTCTTATACATAGAGTTTGATGCTGGTTTATAAAGAAATTGTTCTCAAGATTTCCAGATGTCACCATCAAATCCACTTCTCCAAATATACCTGTCAGATGCAAGAAAAAGACACCCGAATTACATTAGCAAACATAAAACACACTTATAATGCAATGACTGAACAGGTGATTTTATTAATCACCAGATTTACATATAAAAGTTCAGTATTTTAGAAAAAGGACATGATGTAGGCCAGTTATAGGAAATAAACTTCAATCCCTGAGGCGGAAATCAACTGTTTTGCTATAAAGTCTGCTCCTATCAGTGATGAGAATCCAATAAGGCAAGGCCAAATGAAATTTTAATAAAATCCCACTAAATATGTACAGAATAAACTACGGATGATGCACTGATTAAAATTCTGGCTGATACGAATAAACTGATAATTATTTTCATGTTGTGGCACGATTGCAGCTAAATGGCTAATATAAAAATTCTATACTTATTTTTGTCTAAATAACTTATAACAAAAACACTAAAATATAAAGTGCATCACATAAATATAGGCATCACAAACACTTTTACATTATGAAAAATGGATATTAAATTTAAGAACTGATAAAGATAACACTTAACAGCATTATTGAACTATCAGTGTTTTTAAAGATTAACTTGTGTTAGATGATGGCAAAAGTGATATTAATAATTGCCAGCTGGCAGTTTAGTAAAAGGCTACTTACAAATCCAGAAGCAACCTAAAAGTCCCTGAATAATCCCTGAGGCTGAAAATAACTGTTTTGGTATAACATCTTTAGACAACATCACCAGAACAAACGTACAGAACAAAACATTCTCTATAATCTTGGTCACTCTTGTTGCTAGGCTTGTGTGTAATCCTGGACAACCTCATCAAAAACTTGCCCAAATGGGTCAAAAGGAACTGTGAATTTCACTGTGAACTGAATATATGGAACACACAATATGCTTTATCCTGAACCTGAAATAAGAGAAGCTGGGAAAGGGGTTCTCCATTATTAGAAGTAGCCAGCATCCCCAAGAGAGAAAACCCTATTCATTAACAAAGGAGAAATGACGTAAGATTTAATGAGACCCCTTAAGCCAGTTCTGCATTTCCCAAAGCTTTTCAAAAGTGTGAACTTGGAGATTTTGTGCTTGAATCAAATAAAAGCTATGACCTGTACCACCCATTGTGCTATCTGTGTTAAATGGACTTGTGTGTTCTTACGTGTCCTCATTTTGCTTTAATGTGTCTCAATTTGGTTAAGGAGTTATAAAATCCAAATGATGAAATATTTAAAAAAAAAACAGGCACAAAAAAAGTAGACACAAGATCACATACTCTACAATTCAATAGTTTAGGCTACGATTTTTTGTATCTTGTGCTTAAATTATTACAATTTAAATAACTGCTTTCTATTTTTAAGATATAGAAAAGTATCAGAAACCATGATACTTTTTTTCCAGCATGCTTTCATGAATACAAGGGTTAAAAAAAATCTGTATTTATTTGAAATAAAACTTGTTTGTTAAAATATAAATGTATTTTGATCAGTTTAATGTATCCTTACTGAATAAAAGTATTATTTTCTTTTTAAAAATTGGAGTGTATGTAGTTTAATGTTACCCTCATCCCGATCTGAAACATTGAGATTTAGAAAGCACATTCCAACAGGTGAGTCTTCTGGTATGGATGCCGAAAGGCCATTCTGGCTGAACACTGGTGGGTTGTCATTGACATCGATCACACTGAAGTACACTCTGACCCTGGTGAGTTCACGCTCCCCCTGCTGAGCTGCTGCAGTCAGGATGTAGTAGCGCTCCATCTCAAAATCCAGGGCTCGGGACAGGAGGAATTCGCCAGAATGTGGATTGAGAAGGAAAAGACCATCACCATCATCCTCCTGAACAGAGTACACTGAGGTTTCATTCTCTTCACTATATGCTGCCTCCACATGTCCCACAATGGTCCCTATGAAGGCGACACAAACAATACTGAATTGAAGTATATTAGCAAATGCTTTAATCCAACAAAGTCCCCACGAAAAAAACAAAACAGATGAGACAACTCAGATAAAAAAGCAATGCTCACCAGGTGGTGTGTCTTCCTTTACTTTAAATGAATATACAGATTTGGAAAAGGATAATTGTGTAAACCTTCTAATATAAAGTGGGGCTAAGCCTGATTTGCTTGTAGATGGCAGAGCTGAGATGTTGAACCACTTCTTCTCATTACTATTATCCCACTGTGTCCATGGTGAACTGAAAGAGCAAACACCATAGAAGAATATCTGTGGGAACAAAAGAAGAAAATCTTTACTTATAAATTAAATTAGCCACTGCCAGGATCATAGCATATGATATAAAGGTGTGGGGCAAGAAACATGGAGCAGTTTCAGCCATTAAATCCCACATGACGTGCAGGAAGGGGTTCTTTTGTGAAAGACCTTTTCTAAAAGCGGCAACAGTACACCTTGACTTGTGTAAGGTCTGTGCTTTGAAAGATCTCCTTACCACAGTATCCCACGCCAACTTGAATATGTGTCTTTATTTGGGTGGGCTCCCAAGGTACCTGCTTTTGTTAAGCTCTAAAATGTCAACTTAGATCTGGACAATCTGGTATCCAAAGAGAGGCTCAGGGAATAAAACGGAATGTTCTAATCCTGCTCAGCTAAACGCACCATAAACTTTCACTTCATTGCCATTTATTTTTAAATAAAAAAGTTGTTTTTGGATTTCTTGTATTGGTCAGTTTAATACATCAAGTAACTCACACTTGTTTATTCATGTTTGTATAATAGACACATTTTACTACATTGCAATTATTTATAATATTATATAATTTATGACATACGCACACACAGGCTACTCTTAAATGCATTAAATTCGAATTACTTATATTGAATATGTAATAAAGATAAGTATAAGTAATATAAATGAATCATTGTAAAAACATTGTATTAAAATGAAATATTAAATATTTGTATTATATATTTAAAATGTGTTATTAATTAAATAATCCATACTAAATGAAGGTGCTGACAATTTTTTATTAAGCCTGTCATGATATTAGGGAAACTGTTCAGATCTTGAGAAATGTCATACAAGTATTTCACAAAAACATTAAAAACATTTATTTGTATAAATAAATAAAAATACTCACCGTCGCGTGCATGAGAAATATACAGAGATGTATTAATTCAAACTTGATCATCTTTGCTCGTGTCCATTTACAAAAATAAGAGCTTATTTATTAACACATATTTGAAGATCCACTGGTTCTTTATGTGTACCATCTCTCTGTCCAGTGTTGGACAGCGTGTGTGTGTGTTTGGATGGTATTGTCCTCCTGTGCTGTGACGATTTTGGCGCTTCCAGATACACCGCCTCTCCAAGAGTAACACCAAAACGCGCAGGTAACGGTTAATAAACTAATAATAACTTATAAGTAAATAAAACTTATAGTTTTTCTGGTACATTAGATAGTTTATGACAGTTATTGTCTATCTATGATATCTAACTTGAGTATTAAGCTGAGACTCCAGTTGAGTTTACAATTCGTCTCTGGTCTTCCTTTGGTTTGATGCCACATCGGTCGGTCCACATTTAATGTGAACAGAACAGACAATGATCTATTTAAATGTTTCCCCGCCTCTAACAAGGCAGCCAAGCCTCATTCTTTCTCCATATGAATTCAGAGGATGCCAGCATGGCATTTGCCCAAAAGGTGAATGAATGGAGAGAAGCTGTAAAAGAAGAGCCACCAGACAACCGTTGAACTGTAAAGGAAAAGAACAACTGAACAACTAAATTTTTTCTTGAAGCAACTCTGAATTAAATACTTCCAGACTGATTTGTAATATTTTTATCCTATTGTATTTTATATAAGTAGCTTACATCGATGCGATTAAATCAGTTAACAAGAGACTTGGGTTGTACGTTTTTAATTCGTACCCGTGGTTTTAGAACCGATCCACCTTATTTGTCAATGCGGAAGTAAGCCGTTCCCTTTCAAAGGTCACTTCGATGCTGCGGTGACGTCACCGTATGGGAACACCCCTCGGTGTGACTCAAGTCAACGAAAGGTAAGAGCCGTATAATGGGTTTATCATGAGGAGGCACTCATGAGAGGTTCGTTAGCAGCAGCCTCTCTAAATGTTCTCTCTTTTTTGGAGTGCTCTGGAGTGTATTTTCTATAGGTCGCCTCGCGTCTAACCCCCACCGTTATGCTTCTGCGGTCGCTGAGGCGCCGCACGAGGTGGTGGTTTGGGAAGATTTGTGCGGCTTTGACTATGAATACAGTGATGCACTGGAGTTTTTCCACTTTGCTCGCTCTCCCCCACTCGAGGGTGTTAATCAGCAGATTTGCTTTTTCAAACTATGTTTGTCCACCGCAGCTTCGGACTCAGAGTAGGCTCTGGCCGGCACATGCGGCTCTCTCCCTCCGAACGGACAGGAGAAACGCGCCTCTCCTTAATCAGCGCACGTCACGAACGCCGCAGGTTTCGCCACCATTGCTGACATGGCGGACTGCTGTTATACAGCGATGCCGCTGTGGACGAACTCTCTAGCCGAACGGATCGCGCCGAACTCGGCCGCGGCCTAAAGTCTCGTTGAAGGCGTGTCGAGTCATGTCTAATCTCGGCAAATTTACTTTACTTATTGCGGTTCTTAACGAGAAAGATATTACAACTGGAGGCTGTGAAAAAGCTGCGGGGGCAACAGATTTGGCGCTAAGTGCTACCAAACATACTGCCCGAGCAGTGAACCGTTCTATGACGGGGATGTTAACGGTCGAGCGCCACCTTGGCTAATCTCGCCGACATTACAAAAACCTGAGTTGGATGGCAAAAGCCTCTCGTCCTCAATCCCCACGCTCTAACATTGACTGTCTCACAGCAAAGGCACCTCGAGCATCATTAGATTGAGCTATCATTTGAGCGCCCCCTCAGACACTCTGCACAATCCAGCCTTCAGAGTTTGAGGGACAGCACAAGAGGCTGACAAAGACGGCCAGTTTATGACGGCTCGCACAGCTGCCGCGTTCTCGCTAGCGGCGTGGCCCGATGTTTATCTTGTTGGATTAAATCCTGCCGTGGATACGCATCAGGATTATACACAACGAAACGCAGCGACTTTGACGCATGCGCTTCCCTTCCTGTTCGTCAGGGACTGTGCCCTTCACTAGAGAGTGCTGTTGGACTGCTAATGCACATCCAACCCTCTCACTGCAGTCCCCACGCTCTAACATTGACTGTCTTGCAGCGAAGGCACTTCGAGCATCATTGGATTGAGCTATCACTTGAGCGCCCCCTCAGACACTCTGCACAATCCAGCCTTCAGAGTCTGAGGGACGGCACAAGAGTCTGACAAAGACGGCCAGTTTATGAACGGCTCACAGCTGCCGTGTTCTCACTAGCGGCGTGGCCCGATGTTTATCTTGTTGGATTAAATCCTGCCCTGGATACGCTTCAGGCTTATACACAACGAAACGCAGCGACTTTGGCGCATACGCTTCCCTTCCTGTTCGCCAGGGACTGTGCCCTCCATTAGAGAGTGCTGTTGGACCGCTAATGCACATCCAACCCTCTCACTGCAGTCCCCACGCTCTAACACTGACTGTCTCACAGCATCATTGGATCGAGCTATCACTTGAACGCCCCCTCAGACACTCTGCACAATCCAGCCTTCAGAGTTTGAGGGACGGCACAAGAGACTGACTAAGACAGCCTGTTTATGACGGCTCACACAGCTGCTGTAATCACGCTAGCAGCGTGACTCGATGTTTATTTTGTTGGATTTAATTCTGCCGTGGATACGCTTCAGGATTAGACACAACGAAACGTAGTGACTTTTACACATGCGCTTTCCTTGCTTATGGACGCTGTGACCTTGCTACGGACGTTAATGCATGTGGGAACGCTGCAGGCGGAGGCTTGGAAACCACTACATTTTATGGGCCGCAGGGTAGCGCTTGCCTGGCATTTTCACAATGGGTGTTACGCACAATTCGTCATGGATACTCCATTCAGTTCAGAAAGGCCCGCCTTTT
The DNA here is from genome assembly GCF_963082965.1 of Carassius carassius. Classification (NCBI taxonomy): domain Eukaryota; kingdom Metazoa; phylum Chordata; class Actinopteri; order Cypriniformes; family Cyprinidae; genus Carassius; species Carassius carassius. Next base: position 7,625,252 of record NC_081795.1, on the reverse strand, counting down.
TGCAGTGGAAATCTCCCATGGTTGTTAACCAAATTGTGGTGCTGCGGCAGGAGCATCTCTGCGGGCTATAAAAGTAGACCCCTCTCAGATTCGCTTTAGAGGGCAAAGCGTATCAATACTGTGTTCTTCTTTCGGCTTAGCCTTGGCTCATCGAGTATTTTCGAAATGCATGGACGCAGTTCTGGCCCTGTTGCGGCTCCAGGGCTTTCGTGTATTGAATTGCCTGGACGATTGGCTGGTGTTAAGCACAATCGCAGAATCAAGCACACTCCCATTGGGCTCTTGTGCTGAATCATCTAAACAGCCTGGGCTTATGCACGAATTTCTAGAAGAGTGTTTTAATTCCCTCTCAGCGGATAACCTTCTGGAATAAATTTGGACTCTAGCGCGATGACAGCAAGACTATCTCTCCCGCCACTCAGTCTCTCGCGTCATGCATGCTTCACTTCAAAGTGGGTCGCACAGTGACGGTGAGTTTGTGCCTCAGACTTTTAGGTCTAATGGCAGTGGCATCCCCTGTAATCCGTCTGGGCTTACTTCATATGCGCCCTTTTCAGTGGTGGACGACAAGCCAGAACATTTCATTCCATTGTCTTCTGCATCGGACGATTTCGGTGACACGGAGGTGTGTTATGTCAATAAGACAATGGATGTCAACCGAATTCCTTCTAGCTGGAGTTCGGCTGGGGATTTGTGCTTCCCGAGAGACTGTCACGACGGACGCGTCTTTGACCGGTTGGGGAGCTGTTTGTCAAGGGCGCTCAGCTCACGGAGTATGGACGGTTCGGCTTCGGGGCGGATTTGTCAGTCACCAGTATTCTTCATGAGCACGGTCAAGTCACCGACTATCTTCATGGGCAAAGGCAAGTCACCATTGATCTTCATGAACAAATGCAAGTCACCATTGATCTTCATGAACAAATGCAAGTCACCATTGATCTTCATGAACAAATGCAAGTCACCAATGATCTTCATGAACAAATGCAAGTCACCAATGATCTTCATGAACAAGTGCAAGTCACCAATGATCCTAAGGAGCAGAGTCAGGCCACCAATGATCTTCATGAGCAGAGTCAAGTCAGCATTGATCTTCTGGAATCCAGTCTAAACACCATGGGATTACCAGAGTATCTACACGTCTCTGTGGAACTACCAGAGCCTCCCCATGTCTCTGCTGATCTAACAGAGCCTTTCCATGCCTCTGCTGAACTATCAGAGCCTCTCCACGTCTCTGCTGAACTACTAGAGTCTCTCCTCGTCTCGGCTGAACTACCAGAGCCTCTCCTCACCTCTGCGGAACTTCCAGAGCCTCGTCACGCCTCAGCCGAACTCTCTGAGCGCCCGACTGATCCTGTCGTGGCCACAGAGGCTACCCCTAACTTGTTAATGTTCTCTGTTTCATACTTGCCTAATCAGACTTGCTCTCCTGTTTATTCGATCCCACTGTGGTGGTCTTCTGCGCTGCCTGGGTGGGCTTCTGTCCCGACCGCACGGATGTGGTGGTCATCTGCGCCGCCCTGGGGGGCTTCTGTCTCGACCACACGGATGTGGTGGTCTTCTGCGCCGCCCTGGTGGGCTTCTGTCTCGACCACATGGATGTGGTGGTCATCTGCGCCGCCCTGGGGGGCTTCTGTCTTGACCACACGGATGTGGTGGTCTTCTGCGTTGCCCTGGGGGGCTTCTGTCTCGACCACACGGATGTGGTGGTCTTCTGCGCCGCCCTGGTGGGCTTCTGTCTCGACCACACGGAGGTGGTGGTCTTCTGCTCCGCCCTGGTGGTCTTCTGTCTCGACCACACGGATGTGGTGGGCTTCACGTTATGTCCTTTCTCGACTTGTGTTTTGTTGTTGTTTTGTCGTTGTTCTCTCCTGTCTGTTTCCATCTATGGACCTGGCCTTCCGTCCCTCCCCCTGATCCTCCGCCGGTCCACCTCCCTCCTGGGTTCCTTGTCTTTGTCTTTCTCTTTGTTTCCCTCTAAGGACCTGGCCCTCCGTCCCTCCCCCTGATCCTCCGCCGGTCCTCCTCCCTCCTGGACTCCTTGTTTTTTTCTCTGTTTCCCCATTTTACCTGGTCCTCTTGTCTCTGTTTCTCCATTTTACCTGGTCCTCTTGTCTCTGTTTCCCCATTTTACCTCGTCCTCTTGTCTCTGTTTCCCCATTTTACCTGTTCCTCTTGTTTCTGTTTCCCCTTTTTACCTGGCCCTCCGTCCTTCCCCCTGGTCCTCCGCCGCTCCACCTCCCTCCTGGTCTCTTTTTGTCTTTTGTCTCTTCTTGGGTTCGGGTGGAGCATCTAGCAGCTGCTCCGTGGTCACGCTGTCTAGTCCTAGTTTCCCTGGGTGTCCACTAGTGGGCTCACTTCCCCTTAGGCACTTCACCGTAGGCACTACAATTCCCACTAGCCTTGTCCCTTCATCACAGTACTTGCACTCCTGCTAATTGCACCAGGTGCCTTCACTTAATTGTCATTAGCCTCCCTATATTTACCAGTCCTTTCCTGTTGTCTGTATGGAGTCCTTTCCTTTCGTATCCAGTCTTCTCGTCCTCCGAGATTCCTCGTATTCCGAGTTCCCGTTCCTGTTCCCTTTCCTGTTCCTTCTTTGTTTGTTTGTTTTTGGACTGCATTCTGGTTTTGACCCTGGCTTGTTTTGACTACGATTTGGATTACCCCAATAAAGCATACCAGCAATTGGATCTCTCTCTCTCCCTGTGTTTTACTGGATCGCAATCGTCACATTGTCTGTTAGGACATAAAATAGAGGCCATGCTGTCACAAAGCAGCGCATGTCCCATTGTTTGGTGGAGACTATATCTTTAGCCTATGAGGCGCGCGGACTCGCTTCGCCCTTAGGAGTTAGAGCTTATTCCACGAGAGCAGTGGCTTTATCACAAGCTTTCTCTGTGGTTCTTCTATATATGATGTCTGTGCTGCGGCAGGATATTCCTCACCAAGCACTTTTTACAGTCTGGATGTGAGGATGGCTCCTGGCTCCCGGGTTCTGTCCACTTGAGCAGATGCTTTCCTTGGATTCCAACTATCAGGTACGTCAGGGGTGATGGTATAGGGTTCCCATACGGTGACGTCACCGCAACATCGAAGTGATCTATGGAAGGGAACATCTCGGTTACGTATGTAACCACGGTTCCCTGAATAGGGAACGAGATGCTGCGGTCCCGGCCGTTCCGTACCTTGATAGCATTTCTTCAGTTCATGAAATCTGAGCGAAATAGCGCACCGCACTCAGGTATACGATGCGTACGCATGCGTAGGGCGGTGCCAAGCGCTATTTGGCCAATAGGATTGCCGGGATGATATAGGGCTTCAGACATTAATCACATCGAGGGGTGTTTCCATACAATGACGTCACCGCAGCATCTCGTTCCCTATTCAGGCAAACGTGGTTACATACGTAACCGAGATGTTTTCTAATTTCTATGAATCTGCGAGACTTCCGGTGTTCCGGCGAGTTTCCCATGGTTTCCCCTTCGGCGCGCATGCGTGAATTCCTGACGTCATGATTTCGAAGCAGAACATGTGTGCTTTTTTATCCCAAGCGTTTTTTTTATCTGATGTTATTTACTACTTTTCATCCACATAATTGTAATTGTAAGCCGCTGACTGTAGGGTCCGGGAAATAAAGAGAAGCATAACAACATGCAGTAGACAGAAAAACAGTTTACACTTAAAACCAGTGTGTTCATAATTAAGATATTACATTAAAATATTAAGGCCATAGACTGTGGGTAAGACACAACAGTTTGTAATATCAAACGCTAAAAATACAGCTAAAAATAGCTTGAAGTGGATGAGACACATACAATTTACAAATGGAAATTATAGTGACACCTGTCGGCCTGAAAGCATGACACTTCTTTGGTACTGCTTTGTAACGAACTGTCAGTTTATCTTTTGTTTTTCTGCATTAAATACATTGTATTCAGAACAAACACATGGTCCTGTGTTGTTTGTTGGTGTCACTGCGACCGAACTGAGTGTCTGTTATCATGAGGAGTGCGTCATCGTGGTTTATTTCATCACTTCAGCAGGGACTTTGCTGCTGACTCTGGCTCTGTCGTTTATAAAGCAAGTCTTTTGTCTTGGTTATATTATTTGATTTATTTCTTTATATGTCTGGCAGGTGCTTTCCTACAAATATGATAATAAGACTAGCTTTCAGTCACGTGACCGGTTCGAAGCGATGGAGGCAAAATATCTAACAGAACTGCAGGACAAATCTGTCAATGTTCCATCTGTTTCACAGCCGCACATGTTTAGATCACCTCTCAAAAGAATAAACACAATGATATGTGAACAAGATGCAAGTTTTGGCCATTTGAAATCCATATTAAGCACCAGCTGCAATATTTCAATCAATAAACAATGCGACAAAACATTGTAAAAACACTTAAAGTGCCTTAATATATTTTAAACAGTAATATGTTCTATATTAGCTAATAATTAATAGTTTACACAGGCAAGCAGATGAAGCTGGAACATGAACGCAGTCCGCTTAATGGTTCAGTATTTTCCTTCAAATGGCTTTCTATGGGAAACCATTTAACGTGAAACTTTGCACACTGACTTTATATTCTGGCTTCATCTGCTTGCCTGTACAAAATATACATAGCTAATCAATAAGGTGTTTACTGATTGAGGGGTGCAACCCGCTCCATGTAGAATAAAATATATTTTTGTTTAAAAGAGATGTCTAGTACACATTATTTACTTTAAATGCTATTAGTTTGTTTGTGCACATAAGTTTATTTGTAATAAGAAAAGGTATAGTGCGGCTTTAAAGAAAACATATTGGGTTCTTTGGATTCTTTAGTTTCAAATCTAATTTAAAACCCAGAGAGGTACTTTCTTTGCTTCACTGCTTTGTCAATTGCAATCAAGGCTCCATTAGCAACATTATTCAAACTGCAGACATTAAGCGCCCTCTGGTGGTTCTAGAAACAGTCTGTCTTATTTTTCTATCCTTGAGGCGTTTGTTTCAGTCTTTTCCCGTCTTCCAGGTAGCCTATTTGCGTTCAGGTCAAGTAATTAATTCTAAATTATCGTACTGCTTGGATTCCAATTGAGCTATGACAAATATGATGGATGAGAGCTTTTCTATTGTGTACTTGTGGTTTCCCTTTAATCCTGAATAATTATATCAACTGATAAATTATTTTACAAGCATAAATATCGGAAGTCATTTAACCACAAAACTGCAGTTAAAATGATTTGAATAGGTGCTTTAGAGCACACTGTTTGTTTGTTTTTTGTTCCCCCTTACAGTGTTGCTCCTTTTAGAGGACATCAAGGTGAAACCTGAATAAGATGACATCATCGATGCGTGTATGGAAGGCCGTTTCAGCATAAAAACGTTCCAGCGTTACTCGTCGTAATTATATTTTTACTAGTATCAATTAAATTAAAGAGCTCTATAATTTAATTTGTACTAGTAACAATTACAATTATAGAGCTCTATAATTCAATTTTTACTAGTAACAATTATGATTGTAGAGCTCTCTAATTCGGTTTTTACTAGTAACAATAACAATTATAGAGCTCTACAATTAAATTGTTACTAGTAACCATTACAATTACAGAGCTCTATAATTAAATTTTTACTAGTAACAATTATGATTATAGAGCTCTCTAATTCAATTGTTACTAGTAACAATTCCAATTAGAGAGCTCTACAATTTATTTATTACTAGTCATATGTCTCCATTGACTTCCATTCATTTTTAATTATAGAGCTCTGTAATTCAATTGTTACTAGTAACAATTAGGATTATAGAGCTCTATAATTGTATTTGTTACTAGTAACAATTGGGATTATAGAGCTCTGTAATTCAATTGTTACTAGTAACAATTACAATTATAGAGCTCTCTAATTGAATTCTTACTAGTAACAAATACAATTATAGAGCTCTGTAATTGAATTCTTACTAGTAACAATTACAATTATAGAGCTCTCTAATCGAATTCTTACTAGTAACAATTGAATTACAGAGCTCTTCAATTGATTTATTACTAGTAAAAAATACACATTAAAGATATGTGTAATTGCAGAGCTCTATAATTGAATTACAGAGCTATCTAATTCAATTGTTACTAGTAACAATTGAATTAGAGAGCTCTCTAATCGTAATTGTTACTAGTAACAATTGAATTACAGAGCTCTCTAATCATAATTGTTACTAGTAAGAATCCAATTAGAGAGCTCTGTAATTGCAGTTCTTACTAGTAATAATTAAATTATAGAGCTCTCTAATTCAGTTGTTACTAGTAACAATCCAATTAGAGAGCTCTATAATTAAATTACAGAGCTCTCTAATTGAATTGTTACTAGTAAGAATTAAGTTACAGAGCTCCATAATTCAGTTCTTACTAGTAACAATTAGAATTAGAGAGCTCTGTAATTGCAATCTTACTAGTACAAATTGAATTACAGAGCTCTACAATAGCAATTCTTACTAGTAACAATTCCATTACAGAGCTCTGTATAGGGCGACATATCATTATGCTAATCGTGCTTTATGCATATTCAACTGGGGTATATAAACAGGCAGGCGGGAAACTTTGGCGCCCCCAGTCGACATGGACGAAGTACACGGTGGAGAGGCAGGGCAAGCAGTCTGCAATATGTGCGATTTGTAGCCAAAACATTTCAATTCAAACACAATACCATTTTAAAATCCCCAGGATGTCTCCTAATAAAATAAAAGAGAAAATGCAGATAACACATTCATAAAAGAAATTATAGACATATTAGTGCTCTTAGTGCAAGTTGTTTAAAAACAATCTGGTGCTTCCTAATGTGGGACACTGAAAAGTCTATGATAAAAGTCCAAAATCTATGATAATGATGATAGTAATAGTAATGATAATAATAATAATGATATTGATAATAATAATGATCATAATAATAAAAGTTCTGAAAAGGCCAAAGTAAAGGCCAAAATCTATGATAATGATGATAGTAATAGTAATGATAATGAAAATCGTCTAGTAATTATCTTGGTTATGGATGGATTGATTGATAATTGAAAATCAAACACACACACACACACACACACACACACACACACTCATGAGACGCGAGCACATACTCGCGTCTCATTGAGTGATGCCTGTCTGTGAGGCGGCCAATGCGTGTGAGAAGAATAGGGAATGGACACTGTAAGTGGCTAAAATGTGTGAAGGGGGAGGGGCCTAGAGATAATCGAGCGCGCATAAACATCTGTGGGAAGGAAACGGAGACAAATATCATCACAACCTGATATGTGCGTGCATCTGAGCTATGGGCAAGCGAACTATTGATTCGTTCTTCCGACCTGGATGATGATGCAGAGTCAGAGGTTGGTCTGGCGAAAAAGCCCGCACTCACCATTTTCGAGAAGACTGGCTGAAAGAATTCAACCGGCTGAGGTACTTTAAACAGTCGAACAACTACATGAATTGCGATTATTAAAGCAACTCCCACGGAACTGCGGGGAACACAGTATTTGCTGATAGTGCAGGCTTTCCGCAGTTAAATCACAACACACTGATTACACATTACCTCAGCCGAAAACATTGAGTATAACGTGACATGATTATTCAAAATGCAACTCCACTGTCGGTTGCTTTTAGTGATGGGATTTATGGCTCTTTGAGGGGATCCGGATCTTCGCGATCCGTTCCTTTCAAAGAGCCGTTCAAAAGAACGGCTCTTTTTAAATATTTAGTCAGTTTTAAGAAGCCAGCTTGGGGGCATCTCAGTTTATCCTGGAAATAATTACTGGGAGGAAAAATGAGGTGAGATTTGTAGTCAAATAATTAAAACTCAGATATCACACACCAATATCTGAGTTTGAATTATTCTGAAATATTTATTATTTCAGAATAGTGTGTGTGTTTGTGTGTGTGTTAAAGATACGTTGACTTATGTTATTCATACAATACCTACTAAAATAAACATCAAAAACAAAGCCGGCTGCAATGAATTTCTGTGCAAAACAGCTTTTACTACAAACACTTTCACACAAGAACATTGTTATCACACAAGAACATTTTGATAGAAAACAAAAAATATTTAAAGTAGATAAAATTAGAATAAATAAAATGGAAATGTCTACATACTACATACTATTACTACTGTAAACTTTGCAAATAGGACATCAGCCCCTTCAAGTCAATGAACAATAACAAAGTGGGCTGCAATGAACATGCACAACTAATAACTAATATCATCACGCTATAAAGGGTTGGCCTGCGCTGGGTGCGCCCCTCCCCCTATAACTGTTCTGTCTCGCGGAGGAGCTCATTTGTGTGCATCTGTGTGAAATACGCATAGGAAAAAAGAACGACAGAAAGAACGGCTCCCCTCCAGCCGCGACTCGGCTCCCATCGTTCATGTTTATGAGCCGTTCAAAAGAATCAGTTCGTTCGCGAACGTCACAACTCTAGTTGCTTTTAAAAAACAAACTGTAAGTCAGTGCGCAGATGAGGCAGAGATAATATTGCCCCTAAAGTTTACATACATTTAAGTATTGTTTGTAACTGTGAAATGACCGATAGGTTACTAAGCACTTTTTTTTATTCTGAATGTATGGTATTTTGTTTACTATTTGTACTGTCATAACAGCGATGGTGCTGTCAGTTTACCTTGTTGCATCTTCAAAAGTGCAGAATAAAATGTGACACTGAATTTGAAACAGCACATTGTAATTTCTTCATCTATTATTAAAGTATTTATTAGTAATACAGTGGAAATTAGTAGATTTGGTTAGCATGTTGATTTACGGTGTGCGCCCCTAATTTTTCTGGTTGTGCCCCTAAAAGTTTCTGTTGGGGGCCACTGTGCTCCTAGTGAAAAAAGTTAGTCTGGAGCCCTGAACACATGCAACCACAACAGGCATAAGCTTATTTGAAGCAAAATATAAAATCTTGCAACCTGGAGAAAAAAAAAAAAAAAAAAAAAAACTTGAACAAACTTTAGGCTAGATTGAACCTCGAGTCACAATTTATAAAAAAGTTTAAGACTATTTGGCCTAATGTTTTCTATTTTACTAAACAACAAACGCAATCATTCTATTATTGCATAACAATACTAAACACTGTAAATATTTAAAATTAATTTATACTCCTTAATATCAAGTTTGTCAAAAGGCTTTCATCTCAGGCATCATCTTAATTTTCCTTTAATGTGAACATGATTAATATGTTACCTAAGTCTGTAAAATATTTCAGGATACTTTAGAACCATTCTACAGGGCTTTTACTTTGAAACTCACTTTTGTAGGCGGGAAATCTGCAATCTGTTTTGCATCTCATGAATAGGAGTTTCTACTAGTAATAATACAATTATAGAGCTCTGTAATTAGAATTGTTACTAGTAAGAATTGAATTAAAGAGCTCTCTAATTCAGTTTTTACTAGTAACAATTACAATTATAGAGCTCTTTAATTCAGTTTTTACTAGTAAGAATACAATTGCAGAGCTCTATAATTCAATTAGAGAGCTCTACAATCATAATTGTTACTAGTAAAAATTGAATTATAGAGCTCTATAATTGTAATTGTTACTAGTACAAATTAAATTATAGAGCTCTTTAATTTAATTGTTACTAGTAAAAATATAATTAAGACGAGTAACGCTGGAACGTTTTTATGCTGAAACGGCCTCCCATATGCGTGTGTAATAGTAAACAAAGCAGTTACATGTCACGGCCACAGGGTGTCGCTCTATTTACATTTTCCATAATATATATATATATATATATATATATATATATATATATATATATATATATATAACATTAATTCCGCTATTTCAGTCACGAGTGCTTATTTCAAGGTTACGTTTTTGCTTTCTGATAAGAGTGAAAGTGTCTTCATTTTTTTTTTTTTGGTAACATTGCACATAATAAACAGATACTTCAAAAAACCTTCGCAAAAATGCTACACTGACTGATGCAGATAATTTCTATGTTGATATTGCAATTTTGAAAACCAGTTCGTAGCACAACACATACATGAACCAATTACACTTCTTAGATGAGGAAGAATCACTCATCATTGATACGGTCACTGCAGATATTAAGTATATCGTATGTAATCACGTCACTACAGTAGCTCCGGAAGAAAAAACAGGACAGTTTCCTAAAAAAAAGAAATGTTTACTTCAGACACATTTTTGAATGTCAAACAAAGCTGCATTCTTGTAATTAGAGTGGTATTCAAAGTACAGTTAAAGGACCTTGTGACGGCAAATACGAAAAATATTTTTAAAAACTAATATGATGCACTACAGATCTACATAAACCAGATAATTGTGCTACGCACCTTCAGAGAAACAGTTCAAGTCGTATCATTAAACCTTTAACTGTTCCTGGCAAGAACTACCACTAACGAAAACAAAGATTTAAAAAAATCTGAAACCTGAAGACACATAGTGTTAAATTTACAAAAGGAGAATAACACTGTACATCTTAAAAACGTAGCATATACACAGCCTAACAAATCTTGTTTCTGCTGTATTACGTTTGAAGATGTGATTTGTATACAATTGGGTTTATGGCATGAACAAAAACCTAGGCTACATCAGTAGCTAATCTACTCATCATCCTCATCATCTTCATCCTCCTCTTCTTCTTCATTTTCATCCTCATCATCATCCTCCCCACCATCTTTTTTGGACAAGCCAGCAATTCCCTTTGTACGATATAGTGCAATATCCTACAGGAGACAAAAACATTAACCAATTAATCAGGATGCATCCACAATGTAGCAGTTTGAGAACACTAAAGACTGTTCAGGAAAAAAAGATGGAAGACGCTTTACCTTGTCATACTTCTCCTTAAGCTTTGCTGCTTTCTTCTCATAGGGCTGCTTCACCTCAGCCGCTGAGCTATTCCACATTTCTCCAAGCTTCTTGGCAATGTCTCCGATGGACAGACCTGGGTTCTCCCCCTTAATCTTAGGGCGGTAGTCACCACAGAAAATGAAGAATGCTGACCTTAGGGGGGAGAAACATGTATTAAAACAGACCATCTTGAAGAATGTTATTTTGCAATAGGCAGTGCACAGCGCAAACATACGGTGGTCTCTTGGGTGCGTTAGGATCCTTAAATCGCCTTTTCTTCTCACCCTTCGGTGGAATGTAGTTCTTCATTTCTCTCTCATAGCGAACCTTATCTTGCTTGGCCAAATCCTCAAATTTGCCCTTCTCTTTGGCAGACATTGTCTGTTCAGAATGAGAAAAGGCTGCATCAAAAAGTGCAAGGTATACCTTAAACACCAGATTTTTGCAAAGATTTTTCCAAATAAGCTTAAAAGCACAACTTATCCATAATATAATGGCATCATCTTTATCAGTGTTTTTCAGAACAGTACCTTCCATCGCTCCGAACACTTCTTGGAGAATTCTGAGAAGTTTACAGAGGCTTCAGGGTGCTTCTTTTTGTGTTCTTCACGGCAGGTTTGCACAAAGTAGGCATAAGAGGACATCTTTCCTCTGGGCTTCCTTGGATCTTTCCCCATCTTTACACTCTGGGAAAAAAGATATCCTCAAATAAATAGAAAGTGACATCACATGCTATACTCTTTAATCATTTGGATTCTTTTACTATTATGATGCAAACACTTCCTACATGTATGTAGATGGGAAGTTGTGGCCTAGTGGTTAGAGAGTTTGATTTCTAACCCTAGGGTTGTGGGTTCAAGTCTCGGGCTGGCAATACCATGACTGAGGTGCCCTTGAGCAAGGCACTGAACCCCAAACTGCTCCCCGGGCACCGCAGCATAAATGACTGCCCACTGCTCCTGGTGTGTGTTCACTGCTGTGTGTGTGCACTTTGGATGGGTTAAATGCAGAGTATGCGTCAGCATTCTTGGCTGAATGTCACTTCACTTAGATATATCTTTATTGCTAAAACAATAGTTTAAACATGAGACATAAAATACATAAACGCATAAAGTCATAAATGCATTAAAATAAATGCCACTGCAATTCTGCATATATATATTTATCTTCTATATATCATTATTATGTACTGTGAGGGACATACTGACTCTAAAAGGAATAAAAAAAAATCAGCAAGATAAAATGTGCAGTGAAATCACATTATTGATATGGACAGGGAGATGCACAAAGACCACCTCAAGTTCACGGTGAAAGACAAGGACATCCTCAATCTCGTAAATAAAAACACATTTTTAATGATTTAATATTCATTACTAGTATTTATTTTTTATTTGTGTGTATTTTACATAAACAGAACATTCACAGAAGCATCGCCCCAAGACCTGGCAGATTTATTACAAAGGGCCCGCCTTAAAACGCCTAAACGGTGCAACAATAATATTTCTTCTTCCATTTTGAAAAAGCCGTCTTCATGAGAGAAAGTCTCCTTCAATTGTCTCCTCCCACATTCCTGGGTAATTTAGAGGACAAAAAAATCACTTAGTCCGTTTCTCTCCGCTTTCTCATATTATCGCCTCCCCTATGGAAGAAGCTGCTTTGTATCTGTAACTATAAGCGCTATGCAATGGGCGTTTCGCTCTCGTAAGTCCGCCGTTCAACTGAAGCCACATGAGCACAGCTAGCAGAGCCAACATGGCTGCCTTCCTCACTCTCTCCCTTTATGTTTGCCAGCCAGAACCGCATACGCACAACACCGGCGGTGGGAAACAATATAAATATAACTGTAAACCCGCATGCGCGTTTTTGCTTGGAAAACACCAGCGTTTATTAAAATGTACCCTCGGGCTTTCTTACGAGTTTAAAAAGCAGTGCAAACAAGCTTGATTAAGTTTTATCTCATCCCCCGCCACTCACAGACAAAACGCACTGAGTATCCTCCGCAAGCCAGCCATATTATATTACTAAACACGGCCGCAAAACGTCCCATTCTGAAGAAAAATTTAACAAAATGACTAAAACATTTCCTTGGGACTGCTAAATCTATTCGGTGTTATTTTAGTCTGAGTGTGAGAATGGCACCCACGTCACTGGTTTAACTTACACAATAACATCTTTAACTGAGACCCCAAAAAGCTAAATGCTTTAGCTGCCCGGGATGGCTAACGTTACCTGACAAATATTACAACCCATCCCATTAAATACTAATAGAATACTGTCATTTCACAAGGAAAAGGCAACCATATTTTATCTTCAGAAGATTTTTTCCAGTCAGGACATTTCACTATGTAACGTAACTGAGCGCACTGACTGAATGACTGGCGAATAGATTCTGACAAAGATCGGTCGCTCTGCTTTCCCCCAAATACGCAACTAAAAAGGGAAATGTGTTGCAATCTACGACTTCTTTTTGAAAAAATCGTTAATTAAGACCTTTACACGCATATTTTGGCAAAACTCACCAACCTTCTTTATCTGCAGCCTCTGTGGATGCCTAGATAATGGGGCTGTGAAGTACAATAACACCGACGAGCGCTCTTCCAAGTGCGTGCAGAACCCTCCGCTCACGAGAGACACATTATACAGTCAGGAATCCTATTGGCTACCGCCAAGTCTTAAGCGCCTGTGATTGGCTGTCGGCTCACTATAGCACCTACGAGAGCAGAGGTGTGGTTGGCTCTTCGTCATTGTACGTCATATTTTTTCAACGGCGCGTAAATATGAAAATCCATCCATTGATACACGCGTACTAGTATCAGACACCGTTTTGTTCTGCTGGGTACTTAATGTAGTATCTGCAAGCACGCCGCTGTCTCTAAGTAATTGTTTGACGATTATTTGCTTTGAATTCATAGCATTTCAAGGATTTCACCGCACAACTGCGCGTTGGTAACTGACGGAAGACATAAAAAGAATAGTGTATACCTGCTTACTACCAGGCTGTTAATCGCGGGGTTTTTAAAGGGATCTGCACCGTTAATAAAGACTTTAACCCATTTAAAGAATATCAAAACAAATTGTTGTGAGTTTTGCAAAGCACAATGCATAGCTATTCACGTTACACGTACATTATAACCGAGTTATTTAAAAGTCTACGCCTAAAAATATGGTTTGCCTTGCCGGTTAATTCTTGTTTCTGTTTTGAAATCGTACAAATACTAGATTTTATCCATGCACGGATGGTCTATTCAACAAACAGTGGCCAATTCATTAAATATAAATTAAATTAATTCATTGATTTTTTTTTCTTTTAAAAATGAGTATAACACAAGGGTTTAATAAACATCACCTGAAATTTAGGGCTTTATAATTCAGTGAAGAATCCTGAAAATAATGAGTAGGCTTAAGCTACTTATTATTAATCTTTTATTGCTTCTTAACAAATAACACATTTGTCGTCGTAACTTTATCAAAAGCCCGTTATGTTGCCTTTGAAAAAGAAATCGAGCAATATATCCAAACTATTTCACCGGTTTTAATCAGTGCTTATCTTTTCCTTGTTATGTGTACTATATTGCATATAACATTTGCATTTGTTCCAAATGTTTTTTTTTTTTTTTGTGATACCTTGACAATTTATAGAAGGTAATCTTGAAATGCACCATGTTATGTTTTCCACTGAGCGGCGCTAGGCCCTAATAAAGTCGAATTAAACTCCTGTAAGTTTTAGAGAAATCCTAAGGAATTTTTCTGATTCTGTTTTTTAGTACTTTTAACTAAGGAACGTTTGAGAAAATAAATACAGTTCTCGTGGTCTATTATAATCATATAGATTTTTAAACTTTTTATTGTTTTTATTGCATGTGGGGCTATTTTGCTTAAAATTGCATTGCATGCGTGGAACTTTCGGTGATTTCAGTGGGCCACCTTTTTGGCCGCTTGATGTTATCAGCGGGTCTTTGGGTTTGAAGTGCCTTCATGTGCGTCATTATCTGCTAAAAGCCCCCCGCGGAGCGTCAGTTTGCAATACTCGCTCGCGCGCCCGTTGTTGTGCGTTTCCTATAACAACATTAGCTTACAGATAACCTCAGATAGGCATTAGCAATGCAGATCAACAAGTGAAAACTTTTCGAAAGAATTTCAGGAACGTTTCAACAACAGGTGCGTCAAAAATAAAAATTCAGCAGAGGATTTTCTTGGAATGCACTGATCTGTACAAACGACGGAGCTCCTGGTGAACAGTACACGCAGATCCTAAAAACTTTATTGTCGTTTGGACAACAGTAGCAGAGGGCGATAATCTGTCAAGACAACCATGGCAATATATGGTTAGACAAGTTTATTGTGATTTTAACATGTTACTTGAGTATGATTCAGTATTGGTTTTAGTTTCTTTTCCACTGTACATTTTAATCTAGATGTTAACAAGAGATGGGACGTATATGAGACCTCACATAAAAGAGATTTCATCTATAGACCCATTTCATCTATTCCAACTCTAAGGTGAAATGTATTAATTTATTATTATTTTTTTTAAGAAAAGTGATAAAAATGTAAGAGGTATCATTCATCTTAACTTTTTATTTGTTTCAAATACAAGACCAAAAACATCTGGCAATATCTATAGAAATTCATACAAACTGGATGATCCGGTAGGAGCAACTGCATACAGTGAAGATTTCTGCTGGAAGCCTATGTCCAAAACTACTTGCATAAGGTCTGCCACAGCATCAGGAAACAGAAGAAACAACCCGCACCCAAGCCAGGTACATACTGTAACACATTTTGTGTTTTGCTGTGTTTGTTGGCTTGTTGATGAGTAGTTTGAAAGCATCTTTTCATGCTAATGGTTGTATGAATGTGTGTACTGGGACTGTTAAGCTTCAGAAAAAGCACACCAGTAGTACTATATTTGTGTCCTGTGTCCTGCCATACAGGTTTGGTAAAACATAAGGGTTAGTAAATGATGGTTCTTTCTTTTAACACAAAGGCATTCATGGTATGGAGGCATTCTGCAGATCAAATGAAGCATTTTGGTGGTAGTTCCCCTCTTCAGCACCTGCTGACTGAGAAGGAAATCCAAAAGGCTCTCAGTGCCCAGTATAGCTCGACCTACAGGACTGATTTTCTTGGATTACCTCAAGGTGAATTTAAGGAATTACTGCAAAGACATTTGTTTATACATTTCAAAGCCATTTGAATCTTATTTAATATCAAATCTTGTGGTTCCAAAGATTATTGCATGTTATTTTATGATTGCTTTTTTATGTTCTGTTTAAATCACAGGAATTATGAAGAACCATGCAGTCTTTACACCTTTTAACCACAGCCATCCTGTCCATTACTATACCCAGACTGAAATGAGACACAACTACCGCCCACCCAAACTGAAACTTGAGCTTCTGGGGAACAACTCTCGCTATGGGTGCAATAAGCTGCATGGTGTAGCGGCGAGGGGTATTGGTAAGCTTCCACTAAACAGTTGCACTTCTGTTTCAGTGCACTGGTCAAAGTAGTTTGTTTGAAACTGATAGGACAACCAACCCTAGCTTTAGCCTAGACACAATGTAAACACAAAAGAATATACTAAAAAACCTGATCAGATTTAATAGTTCACCCAAAAATGAAAATTTGTTGAAAGTTCACTCACCCTCAGGCCATCCAAAATGTAGATGAGTTTGGTTCTTCTTTGGAACACATTTGGAAAAGTTTAGCATTACCAATGGATCCTCTTCAGTGAATAAATTCCACCAGAATGACAGTCTAAAATAAATAGATGATAAAAATGTCACAATAATCCACAAGTAATCTACACGACTCCAGTCCATCAATTAACATCTTGCGAAGCAAAAAGGTGTATGTTTGTAATAAACAAAACCATCAAGACATTTTTAACTTCAAACCATTGCTTCAAGCTAATATTGCTTTCTCTAGTGAAAAAGTCATCTTGTCTGAATCAGGAGAAAAATATGCACACATCAAGCACCAGTTATGAACGAAAACAGTCCGAAACAGTTAAAAAAAAAATATGTAAGTGGATTTTGGTGTTACAGGACAACATGGGGTGTTATGTTTGTGGTGTTTTCATCAGCTGTTTGGACTGTCATTCTGATGGCACCCATTCCCTGCAGAGGATCCATTGGTTAACAAGTGATATAATGCTAAGTTTCACCAAACCTATTCTGACTAACTCATCTACATCGAGGATCACCTGCAGGAGAAAACATTTTAAGCATATTTTCATTTTTAGTAACTATTAATTTAAATGTAAGAGTTCAGCAGTCAGTTATTTGACAATTAAAAAAGGGAATGCTTGATAATTATTCAATTATTGATAACAAAACAGTAATATATATGTATGGCACACAGATTAGAGAAGAATAACAAACTTCACTTTTACATTTTAGTTCCTACAGTGATTCACAGTCACATCAATAACCGGGAAAACAACAAACTGGAGACCACCTACAATAAACATTTCGGAGGTAAATGTACAGATATCTCTTCAATGCTAATAACAACCGCACCTGAATAATTTTGACAGTTTTGTAGGATATTGTCTGATGAGAAAGTGTGATGCTGTGTGTTCTGACTGAAACATCAGAATACTTTTAGGTTTAAATGCATTAAATGACACTTTATATTGTTAGACATTTATCAGTTATTTTATCCTTATTTGAATATTTAAAACTAAAATCAAACTAATTTGATTGGTAATAGCAAGAATTGTGATATTTCATTGGAGTATCCTACTATAATCTTGCTTGAGAAAAAAATGACATAAATATAATTCCTAAAGTGTAGGATTTTATCGTGTTAAATAATATATTTTTTTATTTTACCTTTTACCAGAAAATAAGGATGTGAAGACAATGCACATAACCAGCTTCTCTGCTGATGGATGTAAAGGGAAGAATAGGGGTGTGATCATGCAAAACTCTTCCACACTGGAGAGGGTATCAGCCTGGCCTGGGCCTTTATAAAGATGCCATTTTGAACCATGAAAGCTATATAAAGCTATATGAGTATGTGTGCATTGCATTTTCTTTTCCTTTTTCTTTTATTATTTAGAGTTCTGATTTTCTTCCAGAAGATAGAACATTCCTGCTTTTATGAAACTGCCTTTATGCATCTTTAAATGGTGTGCTTAATAAAACACTGAAATGAAAACTGATAATAGGCATAAATCATGTTTTACAATACGCAATTAATTTTTCTGAGATTTGTGCTAGCCATATTTGGCAAAAACAGATATACAAAAAAATTGAAATGAACAAAATAGTTGATAATTTGTCTCTTGGGAATAATAAATCTCTTAAGGCTCTATTAGTGCTGAAATAAATATTTTTAGTATAGTTTATATATTCAAGACATATATAAATACCACAGATAACTATGAATAAATTCTAAGGCTAAATTTAGACTTAATCAAATTTAGACTCTCTAAAATAATGAAGAAAATGAGGAAACCTTGAGACTCAGGTGTGCGGTCTCTCTAAGTTCAGGGAGATCTGTACGCAGCCATAGCTTGTACAGCAAAACAAGAAAGCAGCGTCTAAGGAGAATGAAAGCCAAGCCAAGGAGACGAGACACTCTCAAAGACTCCTCTAGATATGCCGCTAGGCAGGAAAAATTCGGGCCTCCTCTGCAGGAGCCCAACTTGAGACCCATAACAAGCCCAGGTATTCTGCTTTATTCTTTTTTTATTGATCTATATCTTGAAGAGGCTTCCCATTCCCACATTTAAAGTGCTTAATTACTAATTAATTCTTAATTCCTATATATGGTGTTCCTGTGGCTCAGTGGTAGAGCATTGCATTAGCAACCCAAAAGGTTGTCGGTTTCATTCCCAGGGGAACACATGTTAGGTAAAAAAAAAAAATTATATCCTGAATGCACTGTAAGTCACTTTGGATAAAAGTGTCTGCTAAATGCATGAATGTAATTTGTTCAGTGCTACTTCGAAACAGCTCCTGCTACAGAGACTAATTTGTTCTGCTTCATGACTTTCATCTCAGTATGAGGATATGTTTTGTACCACATTGGTATTCAGACATTTTCCAGCGTCTGACCTTGAGTTTCATTCCTGTTGATCATATTTTTTGATGTTGCCAGGGAAGAAGGAAGATGGTAAATGCTGGTGCCATGCTGGAACACTACCAGTTTTTGTCCTTGAAGAATAATTCATTTTTACTTTGACAGACAAATATGAAGATATTGCTCAACTCTAATTTGATTTGACTTAACCCACCCTTGGCTTTCACTTTACAAAAGGAAATGTAGGAGGTGTAAATTTCACTAAATGAAGTTGCTACTTTCTCTTTGTTTATTCAGGAAAAAGTGGTATGCAACATATATGATATGTATAACAAGGTATTTGTTATCTTTCTTGTCATAACAGAACTGATAATAATAATACATTTTATTTGTAATGCGCTTTTCTTAGACCCAAAGCGCTACAGTAATAAAGTAATAAGTAAAGTAAAACAAAACACCAAAAGCAATACAACAATTCATTATAGAAAGACAGTCTTGAATAAATGTGACTTAATCAACTTTTTAAAATCATCCAACGTTGGTGCATTTCTGACGTGCAGAGGAAGTACATTCCATAGCTTAGGGGCTTTATATGAAAAGGCTAAGATATTTAAGATATATTAAGATATAAAGATATTTCATCTTTCATCACATAGAACTGTATAGAACTCTTATAGTCCAAAAGTAAACAAAAATATTTAAAGCTCTTTAGTCTGATTATGAATCTGTAAATATTTGATTTAGTTGTTCCTCACTTAATTATGTCCTAATAATTAAAGGTCCCATTTTTCGTGCTTTTTTGAAGCTTTGATTGTGTTTACAGTGTGCAGTGTTTCGCGTGTAAAAAAACACAGTATTTTTCACACAATTCACCAATCTGTATACCGCTGTTTTCACTGTCATAAAAACGGGCTGATGACTTCCTTGTTCTATAAAGTCCCTCCTTCAGAAAACGTAACGAGTTGTGATTGTGCCAACGGTTCCTGTGTTGTGATTCGACAGCAGCTTAGCGCACGCGGCCCTCCTGGGAACGTGATTGGGCTAGTTTTGGATTAGTTTAAGTTTTGAGAAGCAAGTGGGCAGGATTTGTTTTGAAAACCTGGCAATCTTGATCTGAACCATAGACAGTAAAAAACGCACGTGCTGGAGATGTACTTATAATCACAGGAGTGTTTTTACTGACGAGATACGCATGAAAGTCGTGGCCTAATGGTTAGAGAGTCGGACTCCCAATCGAAAGGTTGTGAGTTCGAGTCCCGGGCCGGCAGGAATGGTGGGTGGGGGGAGTGCATGTACAGTTCTCTCTCCACCTTCAATACCACGACTTAGGTGCCCTTGAGCAAGGCATCGAACCCCCAACTGCTCCCCGGGCGCCGCAGCATAAATGGCTGCCCACTGCTCTGGGTGTGTGCTCACAGTGTGTGTGTGTGTTCACTGCTCTGTGTGTGTGCATTTCGGATGGGTTAAATGCAGAGCACAAATTCTGAGTATGGGTCACCATACTTGGCTGAATGTCACTTCACTTTCATGAAAATCGCATTCGATTTTTTTGCACAGCCCTAACATCTAGTTAACAAAGCTAAACAGCTTTGTCCTTTGCGTAATAAGTTACAGAAACTGTTAAACGCACCAACTTAAATAATAAAATACACTTACCGGTTGTGGTCCATAAACAACGCCTTCTCCAGACAAAGAGGGAACTGCTCCATCTTTCAAGAATAATCTTTGTGCGAATTGAGGAAGCTCGCTGTCCTCAGCAAAATGTGCTGCGCATCATAGGCGTCGATTTCGGGGGGGACGGGGTTGGACGCGTCCCCCCCAGATTTCGTCATGAGTCATTTTGTACCCACCACTTTTTTTTTTTTTTTAAAGTAAAAAAACTCGAGGGTTTTTAAACCTCGAGTTCTGCTGCTGCGATGGCTACACGCTTTTCTGTTCATTAAAACTGCAACAACTGTAACATTGGGATACGTTCTAGGTTGGGGGAGGGGGAGTCATCGTGTCACTGTTATTATTTTCTCTATAGACGGTTTCAACGGCAACAACATAAACAAACGTTACTGCGCATGCGCGCTTTTGCGGACCTAACTTAACTTCCGGTAGACTTCCAAATAGAATCAATAACAACAGCCAAGTCCCTCTAGAGTAGATATTTTTTGATAACAAACAAAATATGTTTGCTGCATGGATCAGGCGGACTTAATGCAAATCCATTCTTTGCCAATAGGAGATGTTTTAAAGCATAGACATAAAGCGCGAGAAATGGAGGTTTCCCCAGTAACAGCTGTAAACAAAGTACGCTCACACACGCTGCTTTATCAGGCATATAACATGCAAGTCTTCCTTCAGAAATACAGCGATATAAAAAACACCTGTGCCTCGTTTTGATATTTAAACATATAAATGTAAGGGATTATTATTATTAAACGTGCAGTACATAACGTTACTCATGTTTATTCAGCGAAGCCTTTTTGAAAATCGATCAGTTTTAAAATTGTGGTGAGTTTCCAAAAATAAATAAATGTATGGGAAACACATCCCGCAGCACAACCACCTGAGCCCTCAGTCTACTCATCGCCTTGACTTTAACCGCGTTTGTAGAAGGCACTGCAGCCAGACCGATATACACAACACAGACCGGGAGTTAACTTAGGTCCAGGCGCGTGCGCCCGATGAAACCGTCTATATGACTATCGCGCTTCTTTTTTTTAAAGAATGTTTTTCAAATGAGTTGACAGTTTGAAATGGACAGTGAACGAGCGGGAACGAGGCTACCTAGTCTTTGCTGGGATTGGCCAGAATTTCTGGCGAATGTATCATAGACGAGCAAGTCATTTAGCCTTCATACAATATCACAAGGTTGCATCCTAGTGCCATGGACTATAACATATCAAAGTGATAACCTGTAGAACAAATGGATGTTGTTGTACACACAGCATGGGTCTGCAGACCATTGACACAAAGGTAAGACGCGATAACTTATGTTTATTAAGATTTGCTGGTATTATGGCTAGGTCTTGTGCATTTGCACACAAGGGATCGGCTGTTTTAATTCTTCTCTTGCAATTAATGTTACGTTAGACTTCCTTAGCCACCAACTTAATTAGCTAGTTACGGTTTGCGTTCATACAGCAAGTGTTGGGGGAGATGATTGTTGAGTAGTCAGTATCTTGTTTAATTATTGCTTGAATCTATTGCTGAATTCTGAAATAGTTGTGATGATGATGATGATGATGATGAGGATGATGAGGAATGGATCAAGTTTTAGTCAAAATGCCTGATGTAGATTGGATGGATGCATGTTGTTGTGAATTGAGAGCAGTCAGATCATGGTGTGATAGTCAATAGTGTTCATGTGCTACACGTATTTTTGCTTTTTCAATCTTAATAAAATTTGTAGTGCTTAAGTTGTGTTGTCTGTTATTTCTTGATAATAACACCGTTGCCATGAAAAACAGAGCGTTGCTGTGGACGCGGCAGGATTCTAATCGTAGAGACGGAACTATTTTCTTTAGCGGAAGCAATACAATACAATACAATACAATACAAATAAGTGTTTAAATCAATAAACTCTTTTTTAAATCAATATTTTGTGTCAAATTATTGATTTATTTGGTGGGTAGCCATGTAATAAGCGGGATAATGTAGAGCGAGGCCCGATTTTGGGTTAGATTTTTTTCCCCGTTTTCAGTGGTTATAACAAAGCAACATGAAAGAGAAAATTGGTAATCATTGTTTAGGTACATTAAACCACGTCATGGCCATGTCATATTGTCAACATGGTACTTATATGATGATATGAAGCAGATTAGTGGGTCATATATCATATGTCTAATGCTTTGTACGGCTTTCTTCTTCATAAAACGAGTCGGACATCATCACATTTTTGTATACATTTTTATTTATTTACATTAATAAGATACAGGACGTATTTCAAAACATGACCTGCGCGAAAGAGAAAAAAAAATGCATCATTGTACCCACCACTTCTGAAAATGCACTTCTGAATGCGTCTCTGTCCCCACCACATTTCAAACCAAACTGACGCCCATGCTGCGCATAGTTTTACATGTGGATTATAATTTTCGGGAACCGAGTAAAACATAAATTGTAACCATTAATCTCCAAGTACAGCGTCCCCGTGAAGGCCAAACAAAGGTGATTGGACTCCAAGATGAAAATAACACCGTTTCGGCGACATGGCGACAAACACAAACGCAGCTCTTCTTTTTCTCCATCGGAGCGCAACAAGGCCACGCCCCTTTTTGTATGTGGGTGGAGGTTAGTCAAAAAACTGTTTTAGTGACGTCATTACAGCAGGAACTAGAGGGATGTAGTCCAAACGGGTCGTTTTTTGTAGGCGAATTCTGTTAAATAAAATATTTCGCTTGTCAGAATTTTACAGATATTATTTATACTCTAACAACAAAATTACACACTAACTAAAGTTTAAAACATGGGATCACGAAGAATCGGACCTTTAAGATATAACTTGACATTTAAATATTCTGCAAATATTTTTTGTATGTTCCTATTGAAATAAATATAATAAAATTAATAAATAGTAAAAATAAAAAAAATATTCACTTTTGATTATATATAAAATAATACAATTAATAATTAATAAAATCATACTTAAAAAAACTAATAAAAATTATGTAGTATATACACACAAACACACACACACACACACACACACACACATATACTGAATAGGGAAATTAATGCAAAATGTATTATAAACAACAACAACAAAAATTATAAACATTATATTCAGCAGTATATTCATAATTATGCAGTATTTCGTCAGAGTTTGGACCAGTGCATGGAGCTGCTGGACTGAGCCAGAAGCAGGGTGTGGGGTACAGACAGCAGACTGACAGGGTGCTTCATTCTAGTGGGTCTGTCTTCAGTTGTTTAGACTCTAAAGAGAGGAGCCAACATCTTCCCGATTGGCTGGAGAGGGAGCTTTTAAGGCAAGAACCCAGACGACACTCTCTCCCCCTGGGAGATATTGCTAAAGTCGACATGCGACAACGCCATAGAGCAGATCCTGCTGGCACCCTCTATGAGCTCAAGGTAAAAGTCAAAGGGTCACGCTTGTGCAGCATCTGCTGCTTGGCTGGATTTCCCAACAATTATATTCCACCTAGATTGAATGGCAACTTGCCCCAGCATCATTTCACCAGCCAAGGTATGCAAATGAAATGTTACAGTGATATATGAGGGGGTTGGGCAGCTGGACTGAGGTACTCCTCAAATCCATAATGTTGCATTTGAAATTAGAGTCAAATATAATGTTTTAATTTAATATAATAATATATGTATTTAACCCCACCCCCCTCCTCAACAGGCTCCACCCCTCCTATAATTCTAATCTTGTTGGTTAGCATTTTTAAACTCGTTGTTCTCTAAACAGAGCACAGAGCATCCACTTTAGGTATGTTACAGCATGTATATGTATCTTTTAATATGCTTTTAACCATATCATATGTTGTGTTGACAAGCCATTTAATCTTCAATAAGCATTTTTATGTCCCAGGTTTTGATGTGGAAGTAACCATATTACAACTGCTATTTTAATCAGACTCTTTTCAATCTCCTGACCTAAAGTTGTCAGTTGAGTATAATGGATTACTCTTCCTATATCAAACATTCATTAAATATGCCAAATCCAAACCTTTGCCCATTCACCCATTCATTAGCTGGATGACCTTTGGATGGGCACCATTGCAGAGCAATCTGTCATGACTACCGATTGAATGAAGGACATCATGCTGCAACAAAGTCATTTCAATTTGAATTGAATTCATTAATGTAAGGAGCAGAACGTGACAACAGCAGCCCATCGAATACCAGCAGCTGTGTACTTTTTTGACAGGTGCTGTTTGATCATTCAACAAATGCCAAACAACACTTGTCGATTTATACTTTATACATGCTCCTTCAAACCTTTAGACTCCTCTTTGAAATCCTTTAATAACTTTTGTTTAATTTATTTTTACTGTCCAATATAGATTGAGATGATGTCCATTCATGATCTAAAGCAAATTAAGCTGGCCTATGATGTAAGTATTCAAAATATTTGGATTATTTGGAATTCTTAAATTAAATGACTAATAATGTTGTATTGTGCAGGAGTTTGCAAAGGCTGGCATCTATATGCTGGATTATGCAGAATTCCAGTCTGTTGTGAAAAAATGCCCTGGTTTGAAATCAGTTGTATGATTGCAACCGTTGCCTTTCTATGGAGATATGATGATTTCATCTGTCTGTAAAAATACTGTATTGAGAGGTTTAGCGTTTCAGTTATATCATATTGCTTGCGTAAATGGATTAATCTTTTATCATGTGATTGGACATATTTTCTCTCTCTTGTCTTTCCACCCATTTCCTTGGCCTAACACTTTTTGAAATGTCACAGAAAGATACTCAGATTCAACAGCTATTCATGAAGATTGATTACACTGGCGATGGCAAAATCGAGTGAGTATGGATAATTAACTTTTTCCCCTTGAAATCTCAAACTTGCTTTCGTTTAATAGATGAAGAGAATTTGTTAAATGCAAATTTTTTGAGCTGAGTTTTTGCACTTGAAAAAACTTTGAGCAAGTTGCTGAAATGAGTCTCATTCACTAACCTTAAATACAGACATATTTGTGCATAAAAACTGCTAACCAACCTTGTCAAATAGTAATCATGACTGAAGTTAAGTTCACACTTCAGTTTATTTCAAATTTCCAAACATGTAACGTAATGAATCCATACCACCATTTTATTTTTTATAGTATTATAATATTAATATTCAAATGTTGCATTATCCTACAGTTAATGTTAGAAATTAAAGCATTCTCGCTTAGGTTTTAGTCACAAATATGTGCGGTTGCATGGTTAGTGAATAAGACTCATACATGTACCATAAAATACTGAACACACTTCCACACCAAATTTTATTAAAGTCTATTTAAGTGTTCCACCTTTTCTTTTAGACTGAGTTCTGCACATACGTATACCTGGAAAACAAAGAGAAGGAAGAGACTGTGCGTCGCAGTAAGATTGCAGCCTTCATATTACTAGCTATCGTCAAGTCTCTAAACCGCGGGGAGCCCGTTCTGAGAATCCGCTTCCCTCCTAATGACAGCGTTGTGACTCTTAGAGAAGATGAGGTTGTTAGCTTCTGGACCCCCAAGCTTTATTTAAAGAACAAGAAGAATGTGTTTGTAGGTTACTTTTACATTCTGGATTTTTTGCACTAATTTTTTTTCTTTTTTTTCTTTTTTTTATGTAACATGTTTTGAGGTTCTGCTTTTTACATTTTATGGACCCACTATTATATTTGAATCTTTTTTCTGTTTCTATATGCAGAGAAATCCATTGGTCGAAAACCAAAATGGGCTGCTGATTTTGTGCCAATGCCTGACTATAACAAACTGATTATTGGAACAGGTAAACTTCTCTTAAAATACATTTATTTTTACAGTCTTTAATATGGGCTGTAGTGTACATAACCTTCTAAGCAATATTTTTGCTCTTGGCATGCTAGTTTAAATCAAGATGAAAGATGAAAATGAAGACTCTATTATGCAAAGCAACCTACAGTTATTACAGGGACAATTCCTTTGGAGCAGCCTGGGGACTGCTCTGCTACACAAGTAGAGTTATGCAACTTTATAGTGATCTTAGGAAAAACCTACTGATTTTACAACAGCCAAATCTGATCTCAACCTCAGCCAGTTTAAACAGCATCTCTTTTCCTACTTTACAGATCCAGAGAGATTCAGTTTTTTGAGCTTTCCACTTTGGAGCCTTGCTGTCAGTTGAGTCTTCTAGAAACTGTGCCTTTAAACCTGGATTACTGTTGGGCAGACGCCAACGTTTTTTTATTAGTTTATTAGTTTATAGTGTTTTATTAATGTTCATTGTTTTCAAATATTTATTTTTTAAATAACATAAAATTATTAAAAACATTATTAGCTTTGCATTTACAATTTAACATAATATTAGATAACATTACATAAGAAACAAGGTTTGAAATAAGAAGGTTACGTTATGTCGGCTCATACATTCAGAGCATTTTACTTTATTTGATGATATTTCCATGTTTGCTTTCCTTGTAAATAAAAAATAATCTCCTGTTTTGTCAGGATGTTCACACAGCCCTACACTGAAAAAATGGCAATGGGCAGATTGTTGAATTTGCACAAATGCATTTCGTATTTCCTACATGATTATTTTATGTTTCTCATCTAAACATATTTTAGTCTTGTGCCATTCATTTAATGCTGAAGGATGTTCAACCTTTTAGAAATAATCATGTTTAAATGAAAGAAATTAGTTATGTTTTCTCTGGAAGCTCCGCCCCCTGCGAACACGTCACGCAAAGGTAACTGCTCTGCTGCTTGCCAGTCCACCATTTTCTCTCTCGATTTGGAAGGTGGAATCTGCAAGTTATCGTGGTGGAACGTTAAACCCTGAAGGTAATTAATATTTTGAACTGAAATGTCATTGAGAAACAGTTAGTAGTCCGTTTGAACGTATTTTCACTTGGGTAAACGTTTTTATGTAGTTACCTTACTGATTTTATGGAAAGGCAAAAGTTAGTGCGAATGTTAAACGCTGGTTCGCGTTAACGGTAACAGCAACCCCTGTTTTACATCATGACTTGTATGAACGTTTTTCAAATTGTGCAAGTTACAGTCCTTAAGGCATATGTTTTCGTTTTTTATTCTGTGTATGACAACTAATTCGCGTCAGGGAGGGATGGCGCCAAATACTTTTGGGTGGGGGAGGGAGGGGATACTTACAGAACGTTAAAAGGCCGTCTGGCTGAACTGTATAATATTTTAAACTTGATCAAAAAAGAAAATAATTGTTATTCTCCGTTTATTGCGAATTCTCCTTCAAAGCAAGTAATTTCACTTGACGCCTTAATTGCAACGAATGGAAAAATCCTGTCAGGGAGTGAGTTGAGCCAAAGGGGTGGGGGAGGGGATGTTACAGAACGTAATCGACTTAAATTGGGAAATACTGAAATCTCATAAAATGCATTCCACACTCAAATTTATTGTCATATTTCAAATCCTCACAAAAAATCTTACATGGTCTTAAAATTGTGTTTTATGCTGGGAAAAAAAAGTAAAATGTAAAAAAAAAAAAATGCTTCAGGTTGGCCCAACCAATACCCATGCGTGACTCAGGACACTGTTTCTATGGCAAATGAAGCCTCTAGCTCCAGTTGCAGTGACATGCTTGGCTCTCTAATGCTGCCTTCACGTGCTATCCAAATTGAAATAAATAATAATAATCATAATTTTGTGTGTCACATCTATGTGTGTGCGCCTCTGCGGCTGTGCGCGCGAGTATTAAATTCTCTTTTGCCTCTTCCAGCCCAGGAAGGGTTTAAAATCTATTGAATGTGTAAACTATCAAAACAAAACTATGGCGGTTAAAATTGCAATTAATCCGCAAATCACATGCCTGCCGAAAGCCTAGTCAGTACGAATCACGGATAGACTACGATCTGTTAAAAACATTAACTACTGTTCACTAATGAAAGCTCATTTTAAGACTTATTGTTAACACTGTTACAATAAGAATTTATCAGTTTTTTTTTTTAAGTTAAGAAGGAAATTGCTCAATTCTCTAAAATCCTTAACTAGCCTACCTCTGGGGAGATGTTATTGCTTTAAAACTAATGCATTATTTTTTATATTTTACAGAGATCAGATTCATCTAGTCAAGTGCAATTTGACTGGCAAATGCTCTATAGAAGTGGTGAGTATTTTTGTAAATCTACTGCAAGTATATTTGATTGCTTTTTTCTATTTTCAGTATTTCTCTCTATTAGGGCTGGGTAAAAAATATCGATTTCTTGATTTTAATTGATTCTAATTTTTACGAACCGATATCGATTCCTAAATACCAGGATTCCTGTTTTCAGTTGACGAATGAATGGAACATTGTAGCGCACATCGCATCCAATAACTCACAATAATCTTTGTGCTTTGTTATTATTGATATAAAAAAAAAAGTCTCAGATTTCAAATACGTCCGTCTTCTTACGAAATTCAAAAACATAAATACAGTTTTGGTGCTGTGGCGTGAGATCACTCAGCTCAAGAGAAGCACATGATCTTCTCTTCCTCAATAATACCAGTTACAGCGCGAAATAAACATGAATGAGCATTAGGACTGTCAACGAATATTCTAAATTTGAATATATATTCGAATAGTTTTAAAAAACTGAATTTCAAAGGTGAAAATTAATATTTGAATGTGGAAAAACACGCCCGCGGTAGCAGAGGCGCAGCTGTGAGTGGGCGTGCTGCATGAAGCCTTGTTTATATTTTCGCCTGGCACCGCAGCCCGAGCCTCCGCTGACTGCGCGTGCATTTCCCCAAACGGACAAGGCATTGACACGCTCGCCATTGTACTATTCTTTGAAACGACAGGGGGCAACTCAAGTAATTGTCCTCTAAACCACCAGGAATCAGCGGTGCGGTGAGAAGTAAGAACACGCGTGACAATGTTTATTTTAGTACATCCACAAATATCACACTAGAAAAGAATCGTGCAAAAGTAAAACCCAGTAAACCTTGAGATTATTAGTAGAACAAAATATATGGATATGAGAACATGTACAGCTAATAACAATCTGTTAAATGTTTTCTTATTTCACTAAACATTTCGTTAAGTTTCGTGAACGTTTTTATTAAAAAGGCTTATAATGCTATTGTAGGCTCATTTTTGTAAATATAAGCAACTGATTTAGATGTGCAAACTGGGTGCCGGTGTGATGAGATTTACTAATATCCGTCTGCTCGGGCAGATTCGGCTCAAAGTTGTGCATCTTCGGATGCGGAGGCGCGCGCGCTGTTACACACACACAAAAACAAACGGCCACACTGCAATGACGTCATTTTCGCGCTCATGCGGACATGGACATTGTGTGCCAGAAAATGAACCAGCATGGCTTGTATTGATGGATTTAAAAGATATTGTTGAGCTAGTAGTTGCTCCTGTGCATAACGATGAATCCATCTCATACCTTGAAAGTAAAATAGTGGAACACCGACAGAGGTACTTAGAGCTGTTCCCTGATGTGAGACTTCTACCAAAACACCACTATCTTGAACACTACCCTCAGATGTTAAGGTATTTTGGCCCTCTAACGGCTGTCTGGACAATGCGATTCGAAGCCAAGCATGGTTTCTTTAAGAAGATTGTGAAACACACCAGTTGCTTCAAGAATATACCTTTGACTTTGGCTTCAAAACATCAGCTGATGATCGCTTTCCACATCAACTCACCATCCTATGGTAAATCTAGCCTAGATGTACCTAATGTGTCCACAGTCCCAGTTGATGTGCTGAAAGATGAAGTGGCTTTGGCTATTAAGTCTAAATGCCCTAATACATGTGAAGTGCATCTTGCAAAGAATGCAAAAATTTGTGGCATAACCTACAGCAAAGGTATGATAGTTGCTCATGGATCAGCAAGTGGCTTAGCGGAATTTGCTGAAATTATTCAGATGTGTATCATCAATGAGAACTTGTTCTTCATCGTGAAAGTGCTGTTGGGGTGGTACAATGAACACTATAGAGCCTTTGAACTGAACCTGTCGCCTTCAAGAGAAGTCAAGCTTTTGGCACTCAGTGAACTCACTGACACCTATCGATTGGCCGATTACATGGTGGGATCAGACCGTATGGTGACCTTGAAAAGGCATATCCTCTTAAAAGGTTGGTTAATTAACCTAGTGGCAATTAATTTGTTTTCATGTATTTTTGGTATATGCATGCAATATGTTGGTTAAGTTTGGCCTTGAAGAGATACAAAGTCATAGTGTGCATGCTGACAACTAATTTCAAGGGCTCTGTCTTAGTCTGTCATTGACTTGCTAGACTTGTATGAGCATGCCACTTTATATTCTCAGTATATTTGTTGTTGCATATTGAATTTAGGAGTTATTGTGTAACAAATCAATTTAACTTTAATTTACTAACTTCCATGTGGGCCATGTTTTTTGTCTTTTTCAGGCACCAATGTAAATTTTCAGGTTGAATTTGAAATGATGTAGAGCTACAACTAGTCATCTGTTTGGATGTAAATGGTATTGTTTTAATGGTTTTAAGAAAGAAAAAAAAAGATATAGGGGTTTTCCCCCACAATATTTGACCTCTTTGGTAGTAAACAACAAATTGGTAAAATAATAATCAGTTTAATTGATAATGAAAATAATCATTAGTTGCAGTCCTAAAATTATTACTGTTTGATTTCCCGTTCTATATAGCTTAGTTATTTGAATTGACAAACCTGCTATCTCTACATACATGTTAACATTAGAAGAAAAAATGAAGATCAACAAATTAATAGGCCTTTATCACAGTGTGCGTCGTCACTTCCAACGGCGAATAGTAGCGTAAACCGACTTACGGTCTAGTCGCAATGTAGCAATGGCAGCGAGTACAGTGAGGAATTGTTGTTGCATTCCTAAATGTTGTAATAGTTTGTTTTCGGTTGCGGGCAACACTTCACAGAATCCGACTTACGATTGGCTGTTGACGAGTAGTCAGATTTTGTGAAGTGTTGCCCGCATACGTACTCCCTTTTAAAACTGCAAAACGTTTGCCTTCATCCCGCCGAATAGCATGAATCCACATTTTCTTCGCTTTTTCATCAGTCGGAAAAGAATGCAAACTGAGATATGGCTGTTTTGTAGAACTATTACAACATTTAGGAACACAACAATTCCTCGCTGTGCTCGCCACCATTGCTACAGACTAGACCAGAAGTCCGTTTACCCTACTATTCGCCATTGGAAGTGACGACACATGCACTGTGATAAATATATATATATATATGCAAAAAAAAAAATTTAAAACCTAAATCTTTTTCCATCTTCACAGATTGAGACAGACAATGACGGCCCCAGCCATTCTTAAAGTGATCCTTGGAGACAACAGCAGTCAAAGAATGAACTTTCAAAATGGACTTCCAGGTTCTCTCAGTGAACTTGTTACCGAGGTACAAAGACAATGTGGCGTTAAAACTAACTTTAGGCTTCAGTTTATGGATGCACTATTTGGAAACGAGTTCATGAACCTCATTTCAATTGATGAAGTTCAGGACAGAGGAACAATCAGAATTATTCCCATGACAGAGGCCTCAGCTCCACAGTGTGCTGATATCCCTTCAACTTCAGAGACTGCTTTCTGCCATCCCTCTTTGGATGAATCCTTATCCATGTCTAGTATGTGCCTTGAAACTGACACACTCTCCACAACAGAGTTAGAGACATCCAGTTCTAGACAATTTTGGCCCACTGTCTTCCGTGTCCCTCAGTTGTCCTTTGATGCAGAGCTGAAACTTGAGCGAGGCAATGCAGCATACAAAGAGAAGGGTACATTTCTTATTCCCGATCCTAAACTGAAGTCGAACATTCTTGAAGGCCTGGTTCAAGAAATTGTGAAATATAAAGTTTATGTCACTGATAAAGAGTTTAACGCCGTTGGGGAGGCCCTCACCTCGAAACATCCTTGTTTAACCGAAAAAGGCTCCCTGACAGGATATGCTGGTTGGAAAGCTAGCTTAAAGAATAAACTTGCAATTTACCGCACTCACTTGAGGAAACTGGGATGCCCTGAGGTAGTTGTAAACTCTGTTAAGCATAAGCCAGAGGGCAAAACAAGTGCTGCTTCTGCCATCAAAAGACCACGGCGATCGGAAGTTAACTACTGCCCCCCTCATCCCACTGGAGAATCTGATGAGAGCCTTGAGAATCTGAGAGTGGCGCTTCTTTCAGATGTGAAGAAAACCAACAACAGGAAGGTGATTGGGATAAAAATGGACAAGACATTTTCATGTAGAAGATTTGAGGTGGTTCGTGACACACCCATGATCCAAGACTTCAGGGCAA
This sequence comes from Carassius carassius, assembly GCF_963082965.1. Taxonomy (NCBI): domain Eukaryota; kingdom Metazoa; phylum Chordata; class Actinopteri; order Cypriniformes; family Cyprinidae; genus Carassius; species Carassius carassius. The sequence continues at coordinate 7,592,464 of NC_081795.1, read as the reverse complement.
GATGGCCAGCTCTTTTTGATGTAAGCGAGGTATGTCTTTAATGAAAACTGTTAATGCTAATAGTTTTTAACCCTTTTTCAGTGTATAGCTTTACAAATTGCGTTTCAACTGTATTTTGAAATGCATTTATTTATTTATTCTCTTTTCAGATAAATGCTGAATTTAAGCGTATTACCACCATATCCCTACAGTCCAGATTTTTGTCACAAATCGATTTGCTGTCTGACAAACTTCTAAAAGTCTTTCAAAAGCGAGGAGGGCAGATGGGAAGAAGATTGCAGACCATCATGGAACCCATGGCTCAAGTATGTCAGGATTTGGTTTGTGTATACACATTTTATTGGGGAAAACACTGATATATAATAGAGAACTGGGGCTGGTTGCACCATCTGGATGCACACCCAGTTGTAAGACTAGGTTGTACGTAAAAGCATATTAAGTCAGTTGGGAATAGCAATATGGCCACTCGAACACTTCGGGTGGCTTAACCTCGTGCTTTTTTTGAGTTTAGGATTCCATGAGCAATCCAGTCATTTATATAGATCAGTGGGGGTAAAAATGTATTAAAAAAACCTCTGCTCTGCTTGTCACCCATGGCCAGGATGATGATGTCGATATAGGCCGAGAGTGTATTATCAAGGGGCTCTGCGTATACCTCAACGAGGACCCAGACAATTTAGTGAAAGAGTATGTGGTAAGTTCAATTTATCTTAAAAAAAAAAAAAGCTCATTAATCAACCTGCTAGTTAGATAATTGATCAGTCCCTTTCACAGGATTTTTTTTTCACGGTTTAAAATGACTGAATTTGCTGTGAAAATATACCACAGATAACACGTTATTACTTTTATTAACCATTGCAAGTAGGGATGTTCCGATCAGGATTAATAAGTTATACTTAAGTGCTCTGTTGAATGTCAATGCTCTGTTTTTTTTTTTTCCTCAAACAAGTAATACTACATTTTATTTACAGTAATGCTATAGATTGTGGTTTTAATTGAGAATCAAATAAAAAAGCACTACAAATATTTTTACAATTTAATAGGCCTTTAAAAACAGGCCTTATGGAGAACACTATCCATATTATGATTAGGGCTTTGACTTTTGCCCAAAAATCATATTCGAAGTTCGTTTGTATATTAAAACGAATATCCGAATATATTTGAATATTTATTAATAATATTTTGACCATTAAAATGCCTTCTAACACAGTCACGACTGTTTTTTTTATTTATTTTGATAAAAAATCAGACCCTGGATTAAACACAAACAGTATGCTTTCGACAGGTTTTATCCACTATTCTTATCAAAAATAAATAAAATAAGCCAGTCAGGCTAAGTAGGCTACTGAAAAGACAAAATAAATAAAGTTATGTCCTATTCGGTAGACCTCAAAACAAGCACATCCCACCAGCCATTATGGCCCATTAACAGATTGTTTCCCTCACATATTCTACCAGCCAGCCATTACCATAGAGGCCATTACTGACACATTGTTCAGCGATCTGACAGCAATTACCAAGAGTAGATTTCGAACTCCTCGTCAGACGCGATTGTCGTAGGCGCTGGTGCGCGACCATTGTTTGTTTTTTTATATATATATATATATATATATATATATATATATATATATATATATATACAAAATAGGCGCTAATGTCTCGTCTGTTTGTGGAGGTGCGCGCCATAGACGGTGCGCGCCGCAGTCTGCAGATCTAGGCGAAAGTATAAACAAGGCTTCACGTCACCTACTGGAGCCCAGATGGCCAATAATAGCCTTGCTAATGAGCTCGCGATTCACAACTTCACCATGCGTGAAAAAGCCTCGCAATCTGAATCGAAAACAACGTTTACAAGCAAACACATTTACATAAAATAATGCCCATAAAAGGTTTGAATATTAAAGGCTGCCTAATATTCGTTCAAATATCATAATTTTTTTAAATATTCGAATTATATTCGAATAACGAAGTTCGAAGTCTAAGCCCCAATTAGGATACTCTGGCTTATTAAAGAGCCTACAAGATTTAATGTTAAGCTGAACTAGGGGTGTGCAATATGACAATTTTTGATCGTGGATGATTAAAATGTCTCCACAATCTGCTTCTGAAGAAATATCGTAGTGTCGTGCATGCTGGCGCCTCTGTCCCAACATACTGAACAACACAACGTATATTCACATTAAATGTTAACGCAGAGGAACGGGACACTGCAGTTCACAAAAGTTCATAATTTGCATGTGCTTTAATGCCTTGTCAGTTAAACATTTAATTTGCGCACTGATGCACTGTTCTAACGTGTGAAGCTCACGCACTAAAAGCCTGTCTAATAGCGCCTGGATACTTGACTAAGTTATCTTTCGAGTCTTTATTGTGCTAATACGGTCAAATACACACAAGGTTAGTTCAATTGCATCCTCAATTTTCAATTTTACTTCACAAAGTGATTTGTGTGTGCTTGTGTTCACCTGTTCAGGAAGTTGCAGTGACATAGACAGGTACATTGCAGTTTAAGTTTCAAGGGTGTAAAGCCTGTTTATGCCATTAGGAAATTAAATTTGGTCAAATAAATGTTGTTTTAAAATAAATTTTCGTTTAAAAACAGTGCTCATTCATCAGTGTATTACGTTACCATTAGAGATGCACACAAAGGTTGAATTTCGAGGTATGTCCCTCTTTGGCCATTCGAACGATTCAGTCGTATGTATTTTAAATGGCAACTTATACGTTTACGAGAATACTTAATTAGTTGTTTGAAGTGATTACACATTAATGAGAACAATTTTGGAAGAACAAAGTTTTTTTGGCAAAAAAAAATCAACTTAAACTATTACACATTGTTGCTTTAATTACTCGCGTCTCAACTCCCTCTGCTATTGTATGCTACCGCGACAAAGCACGTCGGTACATTATTATTGGTTATGGTCTGTTACTGAACTGATACCAAATCGTCCTTGTCTGCATCGCGATGCATCGTAGAAACAATTAATTTCGACACCCCTATTGCATATGGACGTATATTTTGAGAATTATTCCACATCGTCAAATAGCATGTTTTATTAAGTTAGGTGCAAAAGATACTAATAAAGTTTCAGAAAGGACAGATCCAACAAACCATTCTGTGATTATCCATCTGCCTGCGGTAAGGTTGCTGACCACTGCACAATTGGATATCTTGGATCTAAACTTGTAGGACTACCATCCACAATCCTAGAACTGAGGTCTATCAGTAATCTGTAATCAGTCATCTGTCTTTCTTGGTCTTGTATGGTTATGAACAAGTTCAAATTTTTCATGATATCTACATTATTAAATTATTGAAATTGCATTTGTTTGAATGTTACTAGAGCAGTGCCCGGTGTTCTGTCGAATCTTATTTTGTCTGTGCATTCTGCAGGATGGTGACGAAGACTTCCAAAAATCAACAGAGGAGACCACAGTGGGAATATACATTCTCAAATTGCGTGACAGATCAGACGACATCGGGATTGTCCTGGAAGGCCAGAACATCTTACAAGGCTTAGACAACTTTGCATTAGCTACAGCAATGCTTTTTGGCCTTATGTATGCCTTGAATCTGAACTACCCACCTGAAATGAAAAGTACATTTGAGGTACTGCAGAAGATAGTCATGGAGCTGGATGGCTCCACTCTATCTAAGAAAGCACAAGTTCTCAGAAACAGACTCTATGAGTGAGCTGTTTCCATGGTCTATTGGTTAAAAGGACACTCTGATAGGAGTCAAGGTATGCTTTTGACTACTTGATACTGTTCACTTCTGTAGGACATACATAAAAATGAATTGTACTGTTCAAAGAAATGCATCAATTTGACATCTCATATGATTTTAAAATTGAAAACAAAAATGTTATGTTTTAGACTACTTGATACTGTTCACTTCTGTAGGACATACATAAAAATGAGTTGTACTGTTCAAAGAAATGCATCAATTTGACTTATGATTTTAAAATTGAAAACAAAAATGTCAAGGTATGTTTTTGACTACTTGATACTGATACTTTTCCTCTACACCTGTTTGACGGTGTATTTGTCTTTATGTTTGTTTTGTTGCAGTTTACTGTAGGAATGGTCATTACTGTTAAACTTTTACACAACGTGTTTGACAGTGCCTTGTCTTTGACTTAAAGTTATGAGTAAATTAAATGAGTACTGATGTGCTGTCATTGTTCATTGACATTTGTTCATGGAATCTAAGCTATTTTTAACTTCAAAAATGTTCTAATAGCACTTAGTGTAAAAAAATTTAACTTTAAAAAAGAATACAGCGATTTGATTTAAGAAACGTGTTTGCTTGTCTTACTGCTTTTAAGCTGTACAGTAATGTTGTTAATGTACTTAAAACTAGTGGATGTAAAAAATACATTTATAGATTAAAGTCAGCTTATAGTATTCTAAAACCTAATCAGGTTAGTTTTATTTATATATGAATGGAAAAATATGAAAATCATGTTTATTTAACATGCCCAAATTATGTATCTTGAACATATATAAATCATGTTTATTTAACATGCCCAAATTATGTATCTTGAACATATATAAATCATGTTTATTTAACAAGCACAAATTATGTATCTTGAACATATAAAAATCATGTTCGTTTAACAAGCACAAATTATATAGCTTTAACATGTATAAATCATGTTGCGTAAACCTAACTTTATTATGTGCAACCGATGTACATATTTTTTTTATGTTAATCCAACAGGTTTTTTTTTTCAGTGTAGAGTGCCAAAAGCTTTGAGATTAAACAAATGAATGTACACTCAAAAAAATAACTCTTTGAACGAACATAAAAAAATCATGGAAAGGATTTCCACGTGATTAATTTGCTTTATTTCAGCATTATGCAATTCAGTTATTTCAATTTAATGTACTTATGTTGGGTAAACTTGATTTATTAAGGTAGATTCAACTTATTTACTATGGTTGGGCACATCTTAATTTAATAGTGTCAGCCCAACTAATTTGCAATGTTTTGGACAATGTTTTTAATAATTTAGTTCATTTTACAAAATAAGTTTAAGTAAATTTAACAAACCTTAGTAGAGTCAACAAGCAACAAATGAGTTAATTGTACATTAAAAATATAATTAATGATGACATAAAATTTGAATAATGCCATTTCAGGAACACCTCCCCCCTAATTAGAATTAAGTCCATAACACTGAATTAACCAGAGTGCAAATAATCCATACAATTTAACAGACGGATCTTTCTTATATTATAGTTTACCAAATATATTACAAATATATTAAAAATGCATTGTTACATTTCAAAACTTCATTTTTATTTGTTAGTTTTGTTCTAAAATTAATCAGAACAATTTCATCAACTCATATACCTTACCTATCACTCACATACCTATCTAATGGTGCTACATTTCTGCAAGAGGGTGACAGAACAACAATTACCCATAATACACTGCTAAATCCTCAGCCAATGAGATGCAAGTCCTGTATTGGTTTTATTAATCTGTTACTTTTATGCAACAATGTTATGTTGGCTGAACAAATAATTTTTAAGTAAAGCTGACAATACACACTTTTTTGTTGAATACACTAGATTGAATTAAGTTCTCATTGTTAAATTTATTTTTTAAGTAATCACAACATGAACGGATTAAGTAAAATTGGCAAAGGTGAAAGTAAATTTTTTTTGAGTGTATCATTGTATAAGGTGATACTCAAGTAAGTAAATGTATTTAGTCCAATATGAATTTCATATAATACAATGTATCTGTTTAATCTCAAAGCTTTTGGCACTCTAGGGCTGTGTGAACATCCTGCTAATGAAATCGGTCAGGGAGAAGCTGAGGTAAACAAGGTTTTTTTTAATAATACTCATTTTGCATGTGCAGTTTCGTAAAACAAAATTACAGGAGCAAATCATGCAAAAATGTCCAGATTTTCATAATTTAATGAATAAATTAATTAGTAAACTGATACTGATCTGTGGAGAGCAGATATATGTGAATGAAAACTGACATGTTAAGAATATTTTATGACCTTGCTTACTGTTTATGATTTTTACCTTATTTTCAGTCCAGGCCATAAATTAAATGTTTATTTTAATTACAACATAAGCAAAAACCAAACAGGCCTATAAATGGCCTGGACAGTCCTTTGTGTATTATTTTTTTGTCATGTAAGCTTCTTTTATGCATCTATGCCCTAGGTTATGGAAAAGATTGCCACAGGTTGACAACATGCCAAACATAAGATTGACCATGCAGTTTAATCTCCAGAAATTTAATTTAGCAGATGGAAATTCCACCAAGACTTGGTGTCAAAGGTTAAATTCTTCTTCTTCTTATTATTATTAGTAGTAGTAGTAGTAGTATTTCAATGTTTCCTTCTCTGAGTGTTGTTCAAATGCTACAATTCACAAAAATATACGGTACATTGAAATCCAGTGCAAATATTCCACTGAAAGTGAATTGAGAGATGATCCAAGGATAATACTTGCAGAGAATCCTTTTGTTTTTATAAATTATTTATAATGATCTCCTTTCTGCAAAATAAAAAAATAAGGGTCTAAAATGTTACAGTATTTTGTTCTATTCAGTTTTTTACACTGTGATTATGACAGTTAAGCACATTCTTCTCCTCATTATTGTATTACAAAGAAATTATGATAAATACAAGCAAAAGAAAAACATATAGGCACACCATGATAAAGAGAATAATGGTCAAAATGTGATTAGATGAATAAAAATAACATCACAGAGCAAAACATCTTAATGATCTTAAAAATAGGGTTCATTTTATTTATTATTTATTTATTTTTTAATGTTGATTTTAGGATGAAATATGAACTAGACATTAAAATTCACCAAAGAGTGTGTAGAAAATAGTGTGCCTTGCTTTCTCACTTCTTTCTGAGTGAAGTCTGTTTAACATTGCAGAAGAAAGAAAATAGCAACTGTGGCGTCTTGCATGTTTAATGCCAGAAGAGAGATCTGTCAAAGCTTTCCATGTAATGAAGCTCTGGTTAACCTCATTTGAATAACACACCGTGACTCAGAAAGAGGGGAAAGGGTTCGGAATCGGTCAGCTGGGATCTGTTTGAGTAGATATGGGTGTATGGATGTTTGACAATCTGTTTTTAATTAGGAAGCATTCATCCATCAACCTACATGCAAGAGCAGATGAGAGAGAAGACAGAAGTGTGTGGAGAGGGAAAATCTACGAAAGTTGCACAGAGAAACTTCACCGTTTCTAAAGGAGTCACAACCTTTGACTTCTGTAAGAATCCAAATATTTTGGTCACCGATGGGATGGACAAGCTGTTGCCCATGTGGATGCAATACGTCCCTAGGTGTGCCTTATAGCTGATGATATCGTCTTCATAAACTGGCATCTCTATTATTTCAGTTCTTTTAACCGTCATGTTGTGTTCCAGTTATTTTGATACAGAGAGTTTTTTTTTTTTTTTGGTAAGGTAACAAAAATGTGATAATTCCCACCTTGTGGTGTTCACAGTCAAAAATGACCGGCCACAAAGAATTGTTTGTAAATCTCTCATTATGCTCTTGGAATCAATATTTTGTCAAGGCAACTTTTAATTAGCACAGGTTTTGTATTTTTTTTTTCTTTTTTGGAACTAATTGATCATAGATCTCAATTATCTGAGCTAATGCACCAGGGTTGCCAAGTCTGCATAACAAAACCAGCCCAATTGCTACTCTAGTCCAATCACAGTAAAAACTATCCCAGTCATGTTCTGGAAGAAACTGGAAATTAACATTTCATTCCGCAGGGGTCCTCCTCAGTCAAAATTATGTACTGGGGATCAGGGTGGTTCGCTTCAACCCATGGAATAAAAACAACCCATGGCAACAGTATAAAATAATCTTAATAATCTCTAATAAATTCGGCAGAAAAAAAAACTGGATTTGACAACACTGTTATGCACATTAAATCCAAGAATCCAAGATAATATAGCACAATGAGAGATTTACTAGCAATTTTTAAAAGGCCGGTCATTTTTGAATGGGTAGACCAAATTACACTGCACAAGGGTTAATCACAAGGGTTATTCTTCTGGACAACTGCTTTTCTGTTATTTAAGAGAATATGAAATACACACTTATGATACTGTGTGTTCAAATACTGATGTTTTATGCCAGGCTAGTTATTTAACATTTTGAAATGGCAGAAAACCAACCGGGATTTTGAAAGGTCACACCGCCCCTGTTTCCTACTTCTGTATTGCCTCAGTCTCCACAGACAACACCGCTAAGGTGAGAAATGAATTCATTACTGAAAATTCAAATCTGAATGCTTGAAACTTTCTTGATCTGAAAAACAAATAACAAACAACAGGCGTTAAACTCAGCCACAGCACGAATGCAGCATTGCACCACTTGTCTATTAATGTTGTTCTAAACCCATATGACATTCTTTTATCTATATCCTGAACACAAAAGGGGAATTTTAAAGCATATCCTTATCACTCTTGTCAGTATAATGAATGTGAATAAGGACGGGGGCTGTCAAGCTCCAAAATCACAAAAACAATACAAAAATGACCCATAGGATTCAAGTACATATGCACTGTAAAAAGTCTTTAAAGTCATTCCTTCATTAGAAAGTACACTCTTAACAATAAAGGTCCCAAAGGGTTTTCACAATGATGCCACAGAAGAACCATTTTAGGTTCTCCAAAGAACCTTTTGGTAAAATATATAATATAAAAAAAGAAAATAAAAACTTTTTTCCACTATAAAGAAACGTTCATGAAATGGAAAGGATTTAATCAATCTCAATGGTTCTTCAATGAATCATAGAAGCCAATAAAGAATAAAGATCCATTAAGGTATTTTTCTTCTTCTATAAATCAGTTGATCCAGTTTACTAAACAACAGTTGTTAAAATGTTGTTTATTAGTTCATGAATCAGACAGATCTGGTCTTTTCATCATATAAAGCTATTTAGAAGACTTGCAATATGACGTGCAACTCATATGCATCACTTTTATAATGCTTCTGTGATGCATATGAATCGTTTTTACAGCTTGACAGCCCCAGTCCTCCTTTACTTTTTTTGTTTTGAAAACGTTAATTGGGCAGGATATTGTCCTTTTATGTTTGACATTAGAAAGAGGGTCATTCGGGCTTAGAACAACATAAAGGTAAATGATGACTGAATTTACATTTCCTGTGAAATATTCCTTTAATCAGAGGAACAGAGCAGTGCAAGATAAATATGGAAATATTTTATTTTTGAATGATACTATTATTTTTCTTTTAGATATGGCATATTAAGGATGAGACATGTCTGTTTACTGCACATCCAAATGCAAGTCAGATCCAGGGAGAGTTGTCTTCGTGCCTCTATTCTTCAGCTGCAGGGGTTTTACATTGCCTCAGATTCCTTCGTCTTACTATCCCTTCAGACAAAGTATGATATCTAATGAATATTTCAAATTCTGTTTTAAGTATCCTTTGGTTATAAGGTGTTAGGTTATCTGTATAGTTAGAATTATCATCACGTTATTCATCATCAGTTGTCATGCATTCTGCATCCTTTCTCCTTCCATATTCCATCTGTTGTAGACCACAGCCTAAAGGCAGTCAGACTGTGTCCCATAAAGAGCCAGTGTTGTGCTGTGGATACAGTGAGGAGTTTAGGCAGGTGGTGAGCTACTCTGAGGCATCGGTGAGTGGTTTTGAGAAGTATATGTGTGAAACACATTCAGAAAGCAGATGCAATGTCTTTCATACTCATGGGTTGATCTTTTAAAATTGACACAATTTGTTTCAAGGTGATTGAATGATTAGTCAAAAGTAGCTTTGGATATCAGTTTATTATAGACCAGAGGTTCCCAACCTTTTTCAACTCGCGGGCCAGACAACCAAACACATATGTTTGCGCGGCCCACTGCACAAAAATGAACTGACCCTGCTATTGTTGGGTTAATAACTTAGTACTTAGAAGCTAGATTGTTAACTGTCTTTATTGAATGAACTGGCAATGAACATAAAATAACTCAGGCTGGCACCGCTTGGCACAACTGCTGTTGTTCTGTAGCATATGCAGCAAAAATATCTAAGATAAATTGGCAGTTTATTTTTAAACCAATCAGTGAGCTCGAATAGTGGAAGCATAGTTACAGTTTAATATTTATTTTTTCTTATTTATATATGAAATTATTTTATAATGTTATGACATAGACATTTTTACATATATGAACAATATTATTTCTTTTAAGAGGAATTGGCAGCCCACCTGCAATACCAGCGTGACCCACAGCCACTGTTATAGACAGTTTATCATGAAGCTATAATAAATATATCGACATTTGATAAAGATACACTACAGTTGAAAAGTTTGGGGTTTAATGGTTTTGAAAAAAGTCTCTCCTTCTCACAAAGCTGCATTTATTTGATCAAAAATACAGTATAAATAATAATATTTGTGAAATATTATTTAAATTTAAAGTAACTGTTTTCAATTAGAATATATTTTAAAAGGTAATTTATTCAGCAATCATAACTCCAGTTTTCAGTGTCGCATGATCTTTCAGAAATCATTTACCTTTTTTGATTTGGTGCTCAAGAAACATTTATTATTATTATCAATACTGAAATAGATTTAAGCAACAGTTGCTGCTTAGTATTTTTGAGGAAACTGTGATACATTTATTTTTTCAGTATTTTTTGATGAACATTTGTCCTTGCTGAATGAACATTTTATTATCTCTTTATAAAATCTTACTGCATTACAGACAGATAGATAGATAGATAGAGAGATAGATAGATAGATAGATAGATAGATAGATTTATTTTACTACTATTACATGTATTTATTTATTTATTTTAATTTCTGCAGGTTTGGTCCTCCATGGGCTAGGACAGAAACAGTCCCTCTTTTCTAAAAGTAGTGCTTTAACCACGGCTGCCTTAAGATGTGGATCTTCAACAATGGCCAGTGTGTGAAGATCCTCAGCAGAGGTCAATAATGCCTCATAGCTCTTAATGTGCATTTGATTGATTTTCTTTGCACTTGAGTATGACTGATTTTTCAGAGTACCGAAGATATTATCTCACTTTCCCTATAAAGCAGTTGTGAAGCAAAGCGCCTTGCATTATGTTTTCCCCAGATGCAAGATTTGCTGAGATTTGTGACTGCGCCTATATGACACTGCATAGGAATGCTTGAGTCTGTTCTGTCTGTGAGCGCCATAATCTTCATGGATATCATCCCCCTCATTTTTTGCCTAATTCCCTTTTTTATTTGTTTTGGCAGATTTGTAATTTTCTGTCGGTTGGGGCCGCAGGATTGAAATTTACTTGGTGAGTATAAAGTGACCAGCCTGCTCCTCTCGACCTTATCTTATATCAGCGTAATTCCCCAGATGGCTCTCATAAAATGGTTGACTGCCATGACCTGTTTCTTCCCCCGGTACTCTCGCCTTTATTGCTTCTCACTCCATTTCCATATTTCATTTACTTCAGTGTTCCTCCCTCCTCAAAATGCTGTTTGGTGTGGTTTATTTCTACATTCATTTCTGACAGTCCATTATTGGATATTTTACAAGAGCGTTTTTTCACTTTAGAAAAGAGAATCTGAGCTTTGTGGAAAAAGATACCCTAAATGCATAATTATGACACCACTGGAGAATACGTATCTAATTTTTATTCAGAATTACTCATCTCTTGTCAATTCTGTATAAAGTGTTCATGGTACCTTGATTTATTCCTTTTTTCAGTGGTAGAGGAAGATTTAATATAAAATATAAAACAGATCTCACTCTCTTCACTGTAGCTATATAAAATGTTACATTTAAGACTTATTCTACTAGTGAAAGGGCAAAGGTTTGTTTACAGCCTTCAGATAAGTACAAGGCAGTGTTTATATACAGTATATTTACGTGGATGCAAACTTCTACAAATAAAAAAATGAGATTAATAAAGTCAAGCGATGTGTGATTAGTTCTTTAGCATGTTGATCAGATGGCCCCTACATATGTGAAATGACCATTCTTGGACAGATTAAGATACAATATGCACCAAATTTAATCCCAGTTGTTTAATTGAATTCAAGAGGCTGTGAACCGAATAGTGTAGAATTGATTACTTTTAAAACTAAACACATGATGTTGATGATGACAAAAAAAGTAAAACTGCTCCACAACATACTGTACAAGACACTTGTGCCTGCATGCTTGTATTTTCATTCCTCTTCATATATTCAGTGGGACATTGGGTAATGTGTGGAATGTTTGACACAGAGAAATGGGCACAAAGAAGATGATGGGGAGATCACTGTTTGGAATGTGGTGTCTGGACACATACATTGTTGCTTCCAGACCCTTTGGTCTCAACAGATCAGCAGTACTCATGATACGCCAATATTTCTGTAAATTTTCAATGAATAATGATTACAGTTTTGCTAATTCTCAGTCATATCTATTGTATGAAAACTTGGAATATAGTGCATATGTAATATGGACATGTGAACCTACGTTTTTTACGTGAACTAACAATTTCAAGGAATACTTCACCCAAAAATGGAAATTTACTTGCCATTCAAGATGCAGATGATTTTGTTTCTTCATTAAAACAGATTAGGAACAGATTAGAAAAACAGATTAGCATCACTTGCACGGTGGGTCTTCTGCAGTGAATGGGTGCCGTCAGAATTAGAGTCCAAACAGCTGAAAAAAGCATCACAATAATCTATGAGTAATTAATACACCTCCAGTTAACGTCTTGTGAAGTCATTTTGTCTGAATCAGGAGATAAATATGCACAGATCAGACAACTGTTACAAGTGAAAACCATTGTAAACTGATGTGAGATGACAATAAGGGATGGACTTTTTTTACAGAAAGAAGTGTTATTATGATTTATGGATTCATATTTGAGCCAAAAACAATGGTTGAAAGTAAAAATACCTTTCTTACAAACAAGCAACTGTTCAATTCACAATATCTAAATTTATGGACAGTATTGCGTATTTCGGCACATAACCGTGCCTAGGTTTGAGTTTGACCCTTGAGTCATTGGGCCCAAACTCCAAGCATGACTGGCTCACCGAGAGCGCGTGCAAATCACCCACACGCTTCACAGAAGCGAGAGCCAACAAGAATACTGTCTTGAACGACAGATGCTGAAGGCTAACCGATTGGATAGGCTCAAAAGGGGGACCCTTCAAGGCCTCCAAAAACCGCCACGAGGTCCCACATAGGGACTGACGGAGGTCTGGGAGGATTCAGCCTCCTAGCTCCTCTGAGGAATTGGATGACTAAATCGTTCCTTCCTATTGACTGACCGGACGCCGTTTCAGAAAACGCCGTGAAGGCCGCCACATAAACTTTGAGCGTGGATGGGGCTCTGCCCTTATCCAACAGCTCCTGTAGGAAGGAGAGGACCTCCGTCACCTCACAACTAAGGGGTGAATAACCTCAAGCTGTGCACCAGCTGGAGAACACCGACCACTTCGAGGCATACAGACGTCGTGTCGACGGAGCTCTAGCCTGAGTGATGGTATTTAGCACTCCCACTGCGAGATCAGCGGGTAACCGTTGAGCGCCCACACATGGAGGGACCACAACTCCAGTTGAGGGTGCCAAATCGAGCCCCTGGCCTGCGAGAGGAGGTCCCTCCTCAACGGTACCGGCCACGGGGCGACATCTGCTAACTGCATCAAATCTGGGAACCATGGTTGGTTCTTCCAAAGAGGTGCTACAAGCAGTATTGAACATCTCGTTTCTCTCACCCGTTCTATCACCTGCGGAAGGAGGGAGACGGGAGGGAACGCATAAAGCGGGCAGCACGGCCATCTCCGTGACAGCGCGCTTTCGTTCTTGGAAAAGAACGCGGGGCAGTGAGCGTTTTCGTGGGACGCAAAGAGGTCCACCACCGCCATGCCAAATCTCTCCCACAACAGCCGGACTGTTTGCGGGTGTAGAGACCATTCGCCCGTAGGTACATTGCCTCTGGACAGCCTGTCTGGACCCAGATTCTGCACTCCAGGCACATGCACTGCTCTCAGCGAGCGCACGTTGCGCTGAGCCCAAACCAGGAGGCGTTCCGTCAGCCTGCACAGGTTGCAGGACCCGAGACCGCCCTGGCGATTTATGTAGGACACCACGGACATGTTGTCTGCACGGACTACGATGTGGTGATCCTTGATATGGGGACAAAAGCGTGTCAGCGCATTCTCCACTGCCAGCATTTCCAGGCAGTTGATATAATGGAGCTTTTCCCGTTCTGACCACAGGCCAAAGGACGGTCTGCCTTCGAGCAGCGCTCCCCATCCCGAAGTGGAGGCGTCCGTCGACACCATTTTCACACTCGGGGAAGTCCCCAGGCTTACACCTGATCGGTACCAGCCGTTCGCTGTCCAAGGTGCTAGAGCCGCAACACAGCTCTGATCGACCTTGAAATGCAGCCGGCCAGACGCCCACGCTCTGCGCGGCACCCGAGCCTTCAGCCAGAACTGCAGGGGGCGCATGCGGAGCAGCCCCAGCCGCAGAACCGGAGATGCTGAGGCCATGAGACCCAGCATCTTCTGACAGTGTTTGAGCGACACGGTCGCGCCGCAGCGGAAAGAACTCGCTGCGCGCTGAATGCCCATCGCGCGCTGTGGTGACAGCCGCGCCGTCATGGAACACGAGTTCAGGACTATACCCAGAAACAGGATCGTCTGACTGGGGTTCAGCGAACTCTTCGCCCAATTGACACTGAGGCCGAGCTTCTCGAGGTGATCGAGTAAAACGGCCCTGTGGTCCACGAGCTCCGCTCGTGATCGGGCCAGAACCAGCCAGTCGTCCAAATAATTCAGCACTCGTATGCCTCTGAGTCTGAGAGGAGTGAGCGCTGCATCCATGCACCTCGTAAACGTACGAGGAGCCACGGAGGACTGTAAACTGGTATGCCTGGCCCTCGAAGGTGAATCTCAAATATCGCCTGTGGTTTGACGCTATCTGTATTTGAAAATACGCGTCCCTCAGATCTATTGACATGAACCAGTCCCCTCTGCGAATCTGCGCGAGGAGTTTCCTGGTCGTAAGCATTTTGAAACTGCGTTTCATCAATGCCTTGTTCAGCTGTCTTAGATCCAGTATGGGCCTGAGACCCCCGTCTCTCTTCGGCACCAGAAAGTATCTGCTGTACAGCCCCCCCCTCGCTTTGAGCTTGAGACACAGGCTCTACAGCCCCTTTGCTCAACATTTTTGATATTTCGGCCCGAAGTATGTGTGCTACTTCTGTTTTGACCGTAGTAAACTGTAGCGAGTAGCCTCTCTTTATAATGCCTAGCACCCAATCCGAAACCCCTGGAAGCGCTGACCATGCATCTGCATGAATGGCTAAGGGCTGGATGCGAAGCGCGCTCTGTTGACCGGGCAACGGCGGCGCTCGGGTGTGCTGCGCTTTTGAGGCGGGGAGCGCGCTGATCACAGCGGGCAGATCGCTCCTCCTCGACCCCGTCCCAGGCGCTTAACCGACTGGGGGAAGGCTGAGCAGGTCCCGTGGGACTCGATATGTCTGCGAGTAACTGTGGGCTGCATATGTGCAGATTTACCACTTTCAACTTGCTGTCTGCCTGTGCAGAGCGTACTTTGCGGCGCGCTCGACCGATCTGTGTCGATCTTATGTGCGCGAGCCCTGTGTGCAGGAGATGTGGAGATGGGCACTGAGGAGTGGGCATCGTCACTGCATTTATAGCACCATCGGCCGTGGCCGGACGAGCGTGCACGGGTTTTTTTTTATTTTTCTTTACAGAAACCACATGTGTCCCGTGGCCGGGACACCAGAAATTACACCTTTTTCGGGAAATATCTGGGTAGCCGTGATAACGGTTTTCGTGTGCAGGCAAGCGGGCAACCGTACAGGCTTGCGCATTGCAAAAAACGCTGAAACAGTCACAATCTCTGGAACTGAAACAGCGGCGCGCTTAGGTGAGAGCCCAGCCACAGCAGAACTCGTACACCGGCGCTTCAATGAAGCAGGAATCGTGGTAGTGCCGACGCAGCGTCATGCAGCATGCATAGATGGCTTTCCTAGGATGGCTTTGGGGCTCCCGGCCTCACCGTAATCCTCTGCCGCGGTCCCCGCGGCGCGGGGCGACGGCCGGTAGAGCGAGAACGGGGGTCTTGAGCTGCGTTGCTGAAGCTGTTGTGATAACGGCTTTTGTGTGCAGGCAAGCAGGCAACTGTGCAGGCTTGCGCATTGCAGAAAACGCTGAGACAGTCACAATTCCTGGAACTGAAAACAGCGGCACGCTTGGGTGAGAGCTCACACAGCAGGATTTAGATGGCAACACCGCTTTTGCCGACGTCCAGCAGAGGGCAGACACAGGTGCGTCGCTATCGCCTGTTCCACCGGCGGAAGTGAGTGGTAGTTCCTGTTTTTAGCATCATCAGTGTGGAGAATGCTAGTGAGACAGACGAACGAGTTCGCGCTGAATATGGAGCGTTCCAAGCCTTCGCCACCTCTTCGTGAAGCTCAGGAAGAAATGAGGCGGGCTTTGAGAAGTACGCTCATCCGAAAGGGAAATACCATCCAGCTGGGAACGAGAGGGGGGGTGCTGGTGCAAACCACTCGCGGCCGAGACTCATCGCGGCCAACACGAGCATTCGCCCCGGCTCCTTCTCGATGTCAGCTCGTCTGCTGGGCTTCTGAGCAGAAGGCGCGAGATCCTCGGAGCTCGCCCAGCCCTCACTGCCCGAAGCTAGCAGAGAGCGCGTGTCCTCTTCCCCCTGAGATCGACTTCCTCGGACGACGCGCCGGCAAACACCGGGAGCTGCCCACCGGGAAGCGATGCAGGGGGGGCCGGTGAAGCAGGGCGAACCGGCGAGCTCGGTTGAGCTGAAGACGGTTCCGGAATCCGCTGGAAGCGATGCTTTTACGGCGCCTCAGCGCAGCGGAGAATGCAGGCTCAGAGAAAAAGGCCAGGCGAGTCCTCAGAGTCACCATGGCAACAGCTCGCAGTGGTAGCATCCGCCGTCAGCGAGCACGAGCGCTGCATGATCTTCACCCAGGCAGGAGACACAGATGACGTACCGGTCTCCCTCGCTGAGTGGGGCTCTGACGAGTCGCAGGAAGGCATCTTAAAAAAGACGCGAGCTCTTTTACGAGTGTGTGTCACAGGGCGAACACACACACACACACACATAAAGAACAGCTTGGATATAACAGAATTGAAAGGATATAGGCGCCGGATAGCGCAGCAGGAACGGCAGTGGAAGGCGGCGATGCCAGCAGCTTCAGAATGGCTCGTCCTGCTGATGTGCTTTCTCAGACAGCGCTTGCTTCCTCCGTGATCCAGCGATGCGTGAGCTTCGCTGAAGAGATGAAAATTCAGGTGAGTCAGCCTTTTCGAGCTCCTTTTATAGGTTGGGCCACACACGTTTCGGCGGGAAGTGGCAAGAAGGGCGCGAAGCGCCCTAATTGGTCTGATGTTGCATCAGCCCGCGCTCGATAGGCTGTGCAGTTAGCGCAGAACAAGCCAATGAGCGAACGAGCCGTCTCGCCTATGGCTGTGTACTGCTGCAAATGCGCTTTACAAAAATACAAAATTAAGGATAATTTTTTGCTTCAGTATTTCGTGAAAAGAGACTTTTCCCGTAGCGTCTTAGCTAAGACGCAGTACGAGAGAGCTCTCGTAAGAGAACATAAACAGTAAGGTAAATTTGGATGAAGCCTTCTGTGGTTGAACGATAAAGCTCTGTATGTCCCACTAATGGCTCAGGTGGTGTTTTCGAGATGAAAATCTGGCTTCTAAAACAGTCCCAATGTGCTCTAATAGCAGTTGGATGTCCACATTGATGAGATTGACCCTCCATGAATCCTCAATGATAAAGATGTCGAAGATGGAGTAAACGACTCCTGGTGTCTGTCTGAGCCTGGCAGGAGGTTATTATATAATTTAGTAAAAATTAAAAAACAGACTAAACACACAGCTAGATGTAGACGAGGTGTTCTAAATAAGAAATAACAAAATGGATATTCTCCATTCTTTTGGACTGCAGACAGCGCCATGCTATATTTAAACACGTTAACAGAACGGGTCTCAGAGTACAACACTTTGAAGGACTCGGATCTTATTGTTACCTCAGCAACATGTGAAAGACCAGATCTATACCTCAGAAAGACTGATTCATTCATATCCAACAATGCAGAAGAATATTCACTTCAAAGTAAATAAAGGGCGATAAGATGAGGACACTAGGACAAGGCCAAATAAATTCTATAGTAGTGATATCAAAGGAGTGGAGAGTTGTTTTTTTTCTTTAGATATGACCTCATGATTTAAAAACATGAACTTTAAATATTTTTTATTTTAAGGGTTTATTAAAAATTTTTATAGTTTACCCAAAAATGAAAATTGTTATTTACTTACCCTCATGTTAATAAAAAACTTGAAAATTGTCATTCTAATTTTGAAGAATGTTAAAACGGTTCATACAGTGGACATTGGTGGGGTCCAAAACATTTGATTTATCTTTTTTGTTCCACAGAAGATTGGAGTCTAAAGTCATAGAGGTTTAGAACAACATGAGAATGAGTAACTATCCTTTTTAGAGACTCTTTAAAAAGCGTGGCTTAGAAATTTGTAGAGATGTTTATTTTGTGATTTCAAACTTGCAGCAAAGGTTTTAGGCACAACACAAAGGAACAAACATCAATTCTGTGCATCAACAAATTTCACAAAGACAGCTGGAGCATCTCCAGCTGCACAGATATAGCTGTCAGTATGTGCTATAAATAAATTGTGAATTTAACATGACATATTCTATTGAATGCACAGCGAAAATAAAGCGGAACAGTCAAGGGTATAGCAGCAGCACTTGTACATCCCATTCTGATATTGCAAGCTTTCACTTTGTTTAAAGCCACAGTTTCAGTAGGAGTTTTCTTTTATTCAGTGCAGTAATACTAAGCAGTTCTCTCAGTATTGTTGACAGATATTACATCTACATCTATTAATTTCTTTATCTAAAACGGCTATTAAAGCATTTCATTTTATATATATATATATATATATATATATATTAATATATATATATATATATATATATATATATATATATATATATATATATATTAATTTCATGTTTTTTGACAACAGAACTGCGGTTCTATTTATTTTGACAGCTTTGAGACCAGACTGAAATTGTTGAGAAAAACAGTGTAGCTTTAAGTATTTAAAGATAGATGCTACATGAAGATGAACTAAAAGTGCACAAAAATTGTATCACTCTGAACATAAGAAACATTCTTTAAATGTGCCTCTTAACATCAAATACAAGAAACAAAATGCTTCATTTACTAATTTATATGACTGAATGATGCACCAGCAAACACATTAAATACAAATCCAGCCATATTGCATTACCAAAATGATAAGCTGCTAAATATTTATATGGCTGTTTTTGGCTTCATTTTGAACAAAATCTGTGTATTCCATTGTCACATCTTCTGGGCTTTTTTTGTTGTGTGGCTGCTCTGGTTGAATGTTGTCATCCATGGGAGAGTCAACTCTGGGCTTGGGTTTGGAAATTATCTCCTCACAAATGTGGTTGAGTACCTGGAGAAATATTGAAGAAAAATATGAAATACTATTGCAAATAAAGTTGAATTTATTATAAACTGGGTTTAATAAAATGCTCATTAGTTGAAGTTACTTTCAAAGTCCTGTTTTGTTATGACTTTTATATTAAATAAAAAAAAAGATATTTACATGTAATACAAATGTGATATTACTCTTTGGTCTTTCCTCACCTGTAATTTCTCCTTGATCTGAGTGCTGTGTATGGCAGGTTCCTGATCAGATGTGCGTTTATCCTGCAAATTCTTTGTGTTTGTCATCCACACTTTTGTATCTTCAACACACACTCTGACCTTGTCCATGTCCATGGCGTCAATATGACAGTAACTTACACTCTGAGAGACAAAGTTTGCAATATATTACAACACAATTAAAACACACATAGGGATAGTTCATTTTCAGTTGCTGGTCCCACCAGCAACTGAAGCTGAACCTTTAAACTGGTTTTAAAACTTACAGTATATTGAAGTGCATTACAAAAGTATACCATGGTTTTTTATAGGGATGTGCCTTGCCGAGCATTATTGGATTAAATAAGATGTGATATATGACAAAGAAAATGAGAGAGAAAACTAATTCTTACTCCATTCTTATACTCTTCCATAATAGTCATGTAGCTTTGTATTTTGGATGACAGCTCCTCAAACATTTTAGGTCTCCGTATAGACTCCTGGTATCGGTTTTGCACAGGCTTACCCAGTTTCTGTTGAATAAAACAAAAGGTTTTAATACATCACTGTTTGTTAGCATGACTGTATTTATGCAGTGCACAGCAACCAATTAGAGCTCTTCCTAAAGTGCAACAGAGGGCTTTTGAAAGCTACACAAACGACTCTTAGCCTTTAAGGGAAGCGCAGGCCATCCCAAATGCTGCAAGCTGTCAAGACAGCGCGAGTCAATTAAACCATAAAACTGTGGCCACACATCAAACGGAGCTTAATGTGAAACCTATCGCTGTGTACGAGTCCGGTTATCTCTTAGAGAACACAAAATCAATTTGTCGTGGCACACAAAGGCTAACCTATGATCAAATGGGTTTGAGAACGAATGACTCACATGTATTTCTTCCAGCTTGTTAATATACGTCTGCTTATCTTGGTCTGCTCCCTCTTCGTACAGCCAGTTCTCCGTGCCATTTAAAAGCTCGGAGAACGCCTGATGGTCCTGGAGAGAAGAAAATAAAGCATTTGTTTTATGCTGCATTTAGATATGTGGTCCATTCAGCTGCAGAGCTCATATGAACTACTAACTAATTTAAATGAATGAGAGTTAATTTCATTTATGCATGAACTGAAAATGGCCTTCAGAGATTCAGCAATCAGGACCAGGCTTCTGAAACATGAAAATATTAAAGAACGCTATGAATAAATTACTGTATGTGGATAACAGTCCCTGTGAGCTAAATAGATTACTTGTCACTCTACAGGTAATGCTGTGTTATCTGGAAAAAGCTGCATGGAAGATACATTACTTGAGCATTTATAAATGTCTGATAGGGGCCCTCCAGCTTGTGTTTGTAGTAATAAACATTCTCCTCAACTGCATTTTTAGCGTTGTTACGTTCTTTCTCCTGGCAGTCTTGCTGTATCATTTTGCTCTGTTAGGAAAGAAAAAGAGGAATTTAAGTGAGAATGACTGATGGCTTTTTTTTTAATAGCTTTGATATTCAAAAATCTACCAGAATGTCTTTATTCAGGTTTATGGCTTCATGTATTGTCAAGATACCAAAAATCACACTTCTAAGGCTAACAAAATATCTATCACAGCTTTTGAAACATTATTTGACATCAACATTTACAACAATCTCATACTAAAATAAAAATATTTATTTTGCTTTCATCAGTAAAACTGTTGTACATGTAGAGTGGGTTGTTAAAGTCTGAGACCACATCAAAAAGTGCTTAGATTGAGATTTTATTCAAATTTAATACAGCTTATTTAATTATGAATTTTATTATTGTCATAACAATGTGATAGTTGTTTAATTCATTAGAAATTTATAAAGGTTTTAGATTTTAGTCCTTTTTTTTAGTTTAAATACCTTTCAAAAGATTATTTATTTAAATTAGAAATCATATATTTTTTTACATTAAACAACAATTTGTATTTCAAATTGTATTTCAACTGTTCTTCAAACTTCCTGTTTATCAAAAAATCCTGAAATGCTGCAATTGTTAATAAAATCATTTTCTTTAGCATCAAATCCGAATATTAAAACGATTTATAAAGGATCATGTGATACTGAAGACTGGAGTAATGACTTGTATTCATATTAAGAACAGTTATTTTTAAAATAACTGTATTCTTTGGTCAAATAAATAGCCTAAAGGAGGGCATTAAGAGGCATATTTCATATATAAAAAACTCCTTTCACAAATTCGATTAGCAAGACATTTCTTTAATATTTCTTACTTTTTGTCCTGAAATTATTTAAGGTGTAATTTATATTTCAAATGCCAGATCTGTAGACTTTTTTTGATGCATACATATGATGTTAAGCATAAGTTTATTCAACAGTACCTCCTGCTCCATGTAATTGCTGAGGCGATCCTTTGGTAACTGCTGGATAAACGTCTCCTCAATGGGCAGAACAACATGCTTGACCTTCATCTTGGCTTTTTTAGCATCAGGGGGGTGATTGTTAACTTCTCCATTCATCTGTGAAGAACAGATGACATCTGTTAGGATAATGGTCTGGCAGTCAGACAAACTGACAAAAATACAGTACATTTTAAGATATTTCACAAGATGTGAAACAAATAACAATTTTTTTTACATAAACTAGATACACATCAACATGCCTATTTGATATGCACAGATAAAGCTAAATGTACTGAGAAAGCAGTAAGTGAGAGATGTACTATAGCTCACTTACATTTGCATCTGTTTGATTCTGCTCTTTTTCCATGGGGGGACACTGTGCTTTTGGCAGGTTTTCTTTGTCTACCGAGAGCTGAATATTTGCCTCCTGTATCTTGTCCTAGTAGAAATCACAGTCCCAGGGAGCTGATAGTTAGATTTCTACACAATTATATTAGTGCATTACAACAAGGAGCCAATCGCCCACTGTCACCCTCATAGAAACCCCGGTAGTCAATGTTATTTATCACATAAACCATAACGATGAAAAACGCATTTATTAGCCAAGCTATAGATTTTTTTTTATCCCCACCCTCATCACCTTTATTACTAAAAGCTTGAATATAGCTGTTCAGTAATGATGTCCATTTGTAGAGCACCCTGGAAAGCTAATTCACTTGCATTCCCTCTGGAATTTTTTTTTTTTATTCTGGTTTTTAGAATAACGGTTTTCGATTTTTAGGTAAATTAAAGTACGTGGCTGAATTACTTGAAGAGATTTTCCTGGTTCACAACATATGCAAATGCTCTTGTGTGTTACCATCCTTATATAGCAGTCCTTATTTTTTTATTATGTTTGAGGTATGGATGTGTGTTAAATTAAATGTGAACCTAAAGAAATCAACAAAAACAAAACCAGGGTTTTCAATAGGCAATATTACAGTCTTACCTAAAATTAATTTGAAACTGTTATGTGATAGTTATAGTCCCTGTGTAGCATTACTCAATGTTTGTGAATTTATTAATCTAAGCTCTATTGACAGTTTTTCTTGACATCTACATATACAACCATTTTACATTTAAAAAAAAAATCTATAGAATATATTATATTGCATCCCCTTGTTAATGACTGAATAACATCTGAGAAAGAAAATATCTAAAAAAAAAAAAGTTGACAAGATTTATGACACATTAATTAGCTTTTGCTGTTAGAACATTCACAATTATGAAACAAGCATAATGTGGTACTCACCTCTATGTTAATATCATCAGAGCCATCATGACTGTAAATCTCATTTATTTCTGTGGATTCAGATTCGTTTGCGCTGACCCTCAGAACCATAGTAGATGATCTCACGCTGAATATACCACTTGCGTTTACTTGAACTTTTACTTTCAACTTTGCTTTTTCTCCATTCTCCTGAGGTTGAATGTTCTGCACTTTATATTCAGCTGTGAAAGCATTTTACACAGAATTAATTAACATTCAAAATATGATATCAGTATCATCTGTATACCGCAATATAAATGCTTCTATAGCCTGAAGGAAAACCTCCTGATTCTCACCAATCTTCGCCTCAGGAAAGGGCAGAGATGTCAGATCCGAATAAAACGCTTCCAGAACAAAAGGCTTGCTCCTGTAAAACGTGATCATTTTGGCCGATGGACAGGGATGATTTCTGCCAAATATCTCATAACAGCTGGAAGGTGCAGACAAGTAAGAGGTGCATTAGTATAGTATGAGATGCAGAGTATAGCCTATGCAAGCAGATATGTGGTGTTAAACCAAAAAACATGTTTGCATGTGGTTGGTTCTGATATAAAGTAGCTAGCTGAGAGGCTTACGATATGCCTTCATCTGCTTCACTGGTCCAGGAAAGAGAAACAGGGAAAGGGATAGCATCGGTGATGGAGAAGTCTCGCACTCTGAATGCAGGAGAGAGCATGGCACACTATGGAAAAACCATTATACAACACATAAATTTTTCATGCAATCAACATTTTATTTTTGTATAGATTAACACCATTTTCACATTCTGCAATAGTATGCATATATAGTATGCAATGTGCCTCTGTAAGGATGAAAGAATCTGAGATACTTTGATCTCCTGAGAAATAGACAATACAAACAATCCCTTCACCCATTCTTCCTTCTACTCAGTCTGCTCAAAATGATTACATGAAAATGTCAATGCAAGTGAACTAACACTCATGTCTAGTATCATTGGAAATGTCTCAGTGCAACTGGTACAATGGTCTCAATCTTACAAAAGTAGATTAGAAGATAATACAGATCCGAAGAGTCAAGAGATATCTTGATTACTGTGATGGGAGTGCCCTTTCCTATTACCCCCTGTTCCCACTGAGTTGTAAAACCACCCCGGCTTGGGATCTGAGTTAATGCAAATTCCAATTGTTAGTTCGTGTCTCCATCTCGGGGGATGTTTGTCTTGGTCTGAGGTATTTAAATGATTGCAGCAAGAGGATCAGGGCGATTTCTGTAGCCAGAAAGCCCGTAGTGTGTTGTGTGTCTCTTCACTTCATACTATGTATTTTCTAAGGTCAGGTATGCATATTTTACTTTTAGATTCATCTTTGAGAATTTGATGTTTTGTATTGATATGATTTGATGCGTTTCAATTGGATATGTAATTGGCAGAATTCATATTTACCTGACTGATAATAAATTGTTACATTTGATTTTATTCTGTTTTACTCTGTAATTATTGACTCTAGTAGATTACGTTGAATCCTTGTTAGAGACATGAGCACCCGAATGAACAAGTTAATATAAACTAAAGAGTTTAACTAGAATAATCAAATTTCAGAAGAATAGGCCTACTAATTAGAAACAGACGTACAACCAATTTGCATTCCAAACTAAATTCGAGGTCATACTAAAATGGAGTCAGATTAGATAATAAAATGGAGTCAGATTTGAGTTTAACCTAAATTGAATAACTCTACGCGCTGAAAGACCGAACACGCAGGAAACCTTCATCCAGCACCGGATACCTTCCTTGGGCCGAGTGCCTGGACCTTACACCTCAAAACACACTACTATTCAGAAGTTTGGGGTCAGTTAGATTTTATTTTTCTTCAGCAAGAACATTAAATTGATCAAATGACAGAAAATTTTGAATTTACAAAAGATTTTATTTCAGATAAATATTGGTGTTGAAATTTCTATTCAAAGAATTCTGAAAAAACAAAAGGCAGCACAACTGTTTTCGACTGTGATAATATGTGTTTGACAAAAAATCTGCCTTTTTTTTTTTTACCAAATCTGCATTTTTAAATTATTTCTGAAGGATCATGTGACACTGAAGACTGGAGTAAATGCTACTAGTAACACAGCTTTACCATCAGAAGAATAAATTATATTTCAAATTATATTAAAATATTAAATCTTATTTCACAATCTTAATGTTTTACAGTTTTTTATCAATTATATATAACATTGATAAGTATAATCTTAAACTAAACCTTTTAAATGGAAGTGTACTGTACATATTATTACTCTTTATTGTTGCAGTTTTTCTAATTATATTCCTTATATTTCTCCTTCTTAAAGCTGAAGTGTGTAATTTCTATCTTACTATTATTACCAAATTATACATATACACATTTTATTTCTAATTTGTTTTTCTCATGTTACCCAGTCACACACCATCGGAAGAGTCAGTTTTGCTGTGTAGGGCTAGTTGGAATACTAAAACAATAAAAAAAAAATAATAATAATAAAAATATGCTGTTTGCTACATGCACTTACCTGTAATGCACAGCCTCTGGCCACTGCTTCATCGGCATTTAATGTAGTGCTCACATCCTTCTTGAAGAACTTACTGATCTGGGCCTTTACAGCAGGGATACGTGTGGCTCCCCCTACAATCTCCACAGCACTGATGTCCTGAAGTCGCACTTGAGCCTGTTCTACAGCCGTCATCAGAGGAACTATCACTCTCTCAATCAGGTCAGCACACAGCTCCTCAAATTTGGCCCTGTGTGGAAGAGGAAGCCATTAACTTATGACTTCTTAGTAGGGATGGGCGATATATTGCATGCGATTGTCACGCGCATTTCATCAGTAAAGCCGGTTCCCTGATTAGCAGTAAATCGCCATCACCTGCTTTCAAATGGAGCGGCATTTAATAGACAGAGCCGTAGATCACTGACAATCGCATGCGATGAATCGCCTATCCCTACTTCTTAGCTTGTTGATCAACTATGTTGAGTATCATAAATTAAGTAGCCCAATTGCAGTTCTGCAATGTCAACAATATAGACATGCATTTAGCTGCAAATAAATATGATAGGTGTAGACAGATATCCAATTAAGATGAGACATTAGGCATGTTACAAAACATAAGCAGGGGACTCTTAAATTTCATAATTTGTGGTTGGGAAAACCACAATGCCTGAAAAAAAAAAACCCATTAGAATACAAGCTTGTGTTTATGTGCATTACTTACGGTTTGTGGAAAAGGTGACTCCCAATATAAGATGAATATTACATTTATAAATATTTGATTATTTATAAAATAATAACAGCTTTATGAATGTACTATCAAAGTAGGGATGCACAGATACTATGAATTATACAAATAAGATGATAAATATTTTAATGTCTGGTAACCGATAAATAGCAGATATTAAAATTATATGCAGAAACTTTTCTCAAAATGTTACAAATTATTTTGAGCATGACAACATTATAATGTACAGTATGAACACAATGTTGTTCTTTGTGAAATTGCATTTACATCTAAAAATGAATTCTAATGATAAGCTTTAAGTTTTTTTTTTTTTTACAAATATTTAATTTAATATTTAAAATGATTCCTTTTCACACATGCATCTGCAAAAATTACAAAAAATGCAGTATTATTCATGCCGTCCTGGCATGCATAATACTGCATTTTTTGTCATTAGTAGTTGCTAATAGTTGCTAATGACACTTTGTAAAGTAACACTACATGTTTTCAAAGATTTGTATTTTCAGGCTCCTAAAATGCTGTTGTCGTGTAAATGAATGGCCAAAATTCTTAAGTTTTTGTTAAAAATGATCTTGACCAATAACTGATATGGTCGAGATAGATATATTGTGAATTAAAAATTCATAGCTCTAAATAACAGTCCAACACTTACATACCTGTTCATTTTCCCACATACATCTTTATCGTCCATAAAACACTCAATGTTGAGGAGAATGTCTGTGGAGTTGCTGCTCATCAGTTTCTTGAGTTTCTCACACTCTTGTGTCAGTCGCAACATGGCTCGAGCCTTGGACTTTACATCCATCTTATACTTGGACTTAAACTCAGCACAGAAGTATTCCACCAGCCTCTGATCAAAGTGTTTCCCTCCCAAATAAGGATCAAAGGCGGTTGACAGCACCTGAAAATTCAGAGCATTCACTGATGTGCGTGTAAATGCAAAGTTGGAGATCTACACAAGCATCTGACTTTGACTGAGACTCACCTTAAGTTTACCTTTGTTGAAAGCACAAACAGAGACCTGGAGAGCAGAGTGGCCCATGTCCACAAATGCCACAATCTTTGGATTCTCATCACAGCCTGGGAGACCTTCCTTGTATATGCCATAGTTTAACGCCACTGGAAATGATAAATGACACTGTCAACATTGCTTTGGATGTGGCAAAGGCACTGTTGTTGTGAGTTTGATTAATTAAAACGATACCTGCAGTGCTCTCATTCATTAGCTTCAGGCAGTTCAAGCCGGAAATCTTGGCAGCATCCAGCACAGACTTCCTTTCTGAATCAGTGAAGAATGAGGGGATCTATGCATGACAAAATCATTTGCATGGCCAAAGAAATGACAAACAAACAAACAAACCATCGGATTGGTGGCTTGTACATTTGTGATTTACGTGCAGATTAAAACAGCCCTGGTTAAAACAGATTGCTGTATGATAATGAAGCAAGGCCTTTTCTCTAAAATATCATCACGACAAGGCTAAAAATTACTATAATACATTATCATTACTATAAATAATTTTTGGGTAATTTCTAATGAACTAAAAGCCTCTATTTCTGGTACAGTACATGCCTCTGGTAACCATTAAATATCATGAAAATAAATGATTTCTTGTGATATTCACAGCTCGCGTGCAAAAACGTACAGAGATGACACACTCCACCACTTTCTTCTGCAGATTAGCTTCTGCAATGTCTTTCAGTTTGGTCAACAACATTGCTGTGACTTGCTCGATGCTGAAATGGTGCTCCTGGTCGAGGTACATGACCTAATCAAGAGATTGAAAAAGTCACAATTTTACTCCCAAAAATAACCACATGACACATATGTCCCAAATACTTATAAGTAGGCTTGCATGATTAATCGAAATGGAATAGAAATCGTGATTCGACAGAAGCTGTGATTGTCATGCATATCTTTCAGTGAATTATGGTTCTGTGATCAGCAGTAAATCTCCATCCAAAGACCAGAGGGTTACCAGAAGCTCTGTTCAACCAAATGAAACTCACAAATTTTGTCCAACAAGATAATCTTTTGATGAATTTTGAAGCCTAAATAAAATCGCCAGAGCTTAATTTAAACTTAGACTGTTACAGAACTACACCTCCATGGTCACTCGCCTTCTGAGTCACCAACACCACACTTTTCACAACTTTTTCAAATGTATTTTTAATGTGTTCAGTGAAAAGGATTTACTCTGTATACAAATTTTAATCTACCCTACATAAACCTTTTCATATAAACTGGAATAAATACAAAACTAGAGCCAAACTAAAACAGAAATGAGACATTGATAATAGTATAGTGAATAAATGAAATAATAATAACTAAAGTACATATGAAAGCACATATTTCCGTACATTTCGAAATAAGGTGCATTAAAAGTCAATAAATCCTTGTTATGAATATTTTAATGAAAAACGTGTCTCTTACTATTAAAATAAAATTCTAGGTCATTTAATCTATTAAATAACAGCAGAGTGAGCAAGATTTTGGATATGGTAAGATTACCGTAAACTTATTTTAGTAAATAAAGTACCACATTTCAGCTTTGTTAGGGTGGGTACACAATGTTATTTTATCATTGCTTCTAGGAAATCCTCATATGCTTTCTAACAGCTTCATGTGGCCAACTGTAAACATTAAAATTTAACGTGGCATTAAGCACTATGCATCGTTAAAGTTTCGCTTTAACCATGACTAAGCCGGTAAATGTAGGGTTTATGGAATAATCATAACAGTTTACCTTACGAACCCCGAGTCTCTGCATCAGTGATAAAACGAGTTTAAAATAAACTTTTGTTGGATTTCAGGGCATAACAAAAAACGAGTCATTATCTGGCTCGGCTCGGCGTTCATCTTCAGTTCTCTCTTCACAGCAGTTCAGTCAGTGTACTGTTTGAGTAAATGAATTACTCCAGGATATTGGTTTGTTTGAACTCAGAGGAAGCCACATTAAACAAGTTAACAGCTTAAGTCATTTGTGGATTAATGCGTATTGGAGACGTGAACCGTTTAAAACGATTCAGTTCGATTTGGTGAACTGGTTCAAAAGGATCCGGTTACATCGAATGATTCGTTCGCGAACTGGATATGACAAACTGCTTTGTTTTAAACTAACAACAAGACACGGAAGAGAAGACATTGCTGAATAAAGTCGTAGTTTTTGCTATTTTTGGACCAAAATGTGTTTTCGATGCTTCAAAAAATTATAACTGACCCTCTGATGTCACATGGACTACTTTGTTTGTCTTACCTTTATCTTACTGATGTTTTTCTTACCTTTCTGGACATGGACAGTATACCGTACACACAGCTTCAATGGAGGGACTGAGAGCTCTCGGACTAAATCTAAAATATCTTAAACTGTGTTCCGAAGATAAATGGAGGTCTTACCGGTTTGGAACGACATGAGGGTGAGATATTAATTACATAATTTTGATTTTTGGGTGAACTATCCCTTTAAGTAGTAATGTAGTACGACAGTGATCTTTAAAGGCCAAATTCAGTATATACCTTATTGATGATGCATAATCCGTACAGGCAAGCAGATGAACCCAGAATATAAATGCAATGCACAAAGTTTAATATTAACTGTTTTCCCATTTGAAACCATTATAAATAAGACACTCAACCATTTGTGTGCATATTCTTGGCTCATTTGCTTGCATGCATAAAGCACGAATCAGCAATAAGGTGTATGCTGAATTTGATCTTTTAATATGACCGTTTTAAAGGCACTTTAAATGTTTTCCCATTAAACATTTTAGAATGTCACGTTGTTTTTAGTGACTGAAATACTGCGGTGGGCGATTTATATGGATTGCTAATGGCCAGGCTTGCATTTTGTTCACATATCTATGTTTTAATCTTTTGAGAGATGATCTAAATATTTTTTGGACTGCAAACAGGCTTGTGCTGCAGTTCCATGGATGTTTTGATGGTCACATGACTGAAAACTATCAATTAATGCCTTATGAAATGAAAATCTGTGCGTTTGGAAGAAACAAATCCATTAAGGCATTTTAACTTTAAAACCTTTGCTTCTGAGTCCATCATTCACAATAATGCTTCCTCCAGTGAAAAAGTCCATCCCCTTGTTGTCCTCTTACATCAAAACCCACCATTTCAAACTGGTATTAGCGGTTTTCTTGATCTGTGCATATTTCTCTCCTGATTCAATCTGACATTTTCCCCTGGAGAAATCATCATTATGGAGCACTCATATATTTTGCTTAGTCATATTTGAAATCTTTTTACTTTACAAGATATTAATTGATGGACTGATGTAGTGTCAATTACTAGTGGATTATTGTAATATCTTTATCACCTGTTTGGACTCTCAATCTGACAACACCAATTCACTGCAGAGGAGATTTGTGAATCATGTAATGCTACAGTTCTCCAAATCGATGAAGAAACAAACCCATGATACATTAATGGAAATTATGAACACAGTGTTTACCTTGACTCCAACCTTCCCATCGTTTAGTGGTACCAGCTCATATGGTAAACTAGCCTTCTCTGCTTGCACAGAATGATCCTGAAACAATCTGCCATTTAGTCTCTTAAAATGAGAGACTGTGCTGGCAGTATTGATTATCATCTAGAACAGGTAAAAACATATGAATGGTAATATTGCACACTTTTGCTTCATTCATAATCATCACAGATGAGAATAGGAAAGCCTACCTGGTTTTTTGCAGCAATACCAATGGTCCTGTTCTTTGAATTAAATGATACAACAGCTCTAAAAGAAAATGTTCAGGCATATTAAGCTTCTGAGGGATTCGAATGACAGATTGTAGCTCACATGCACACGTTTCAGAATGACACTGGCAAGTGTATGAAAAGAGGAAACATGCAACTAGACTGTAATGATTCTTGTAACTTTACTTGACTTTCAGTTAAGATGTATTCACACGTAGAGTATCAATATATTCATCTGATACACTGAAGATACATTAAAATGAAAGCTTTATCTTTTTATTCAAATAGCAAACACATCATCCACTCACGGCGTGCATCTGTCCGTAAATTCATTGGACGCGGTCTCAATGCCTCCGCTTTTGACCACAGCAATACAGCAATTCTGATATCCCACATCAAAGCCCACGACGGCCATCCTGGACTCTCCTCCGGGCGCCGAGCGGTGCGTTCAGGTCCGGAAAACAAATAAACAAACCCGTCTGTCCGGTCACTGTCGGTTATCGAGAGCGCGCGCACAGTTTAGGTAACGTTAGGCTACTCGCGACCCATTTATATCTCTTTTCAGCGAATTTTCGAGAAACTTCCAACCGCAGCAGTGGCGGCCCTGCTCGGTCCAACCCGCGCGGTGTGATTGCGTAGACAGTTCCAGAGCTTTCGGCGCAGTTTACTCAGAGCTCGGAGCGTCGGGTGAAGTTGCTGTGGTAACCGTAACGTTACTAGATTACGCTATAAGGATTAAACTAAAAACACAAATGAATGATCTCCAGTAGTTTTTTAATGGCAGCTACAGAGCTGTATTATTTCGTCGCGACAAATGTTTACTTTTTTATTATTATTCTATAGCCTATATTTTCAAATTGACCACAGTTCAATTTCTTACGTTGAACGAATCTGATTTCGAGTCATTTTATCATTATCTAGACACGTTTATTAGTGGTGTGGTCATACAAATGTTTACTTTTTAAAATTCTACAGCACATTTGTTTTCAAATCGATCAGTTTAACATTTCAGTGTCAGTTCTCACAAATCTAACAACTGAATCGTTTCTTTGGCGAGAAGTTTAATGTAGTTCGGAGGGTCGAATGTTTACTTTTTTTCATCCTACATTATAACATTGTTCTTAGATGGACCAGTTACATATTTCCGTGTCAGGTCACATATTTCACGAGAAGAAAATACTTCATAAATGTAACGTTAGGCTAAAGGGTGATAGCCGCGACAGTTTGAAATGTAATTAATCTAAATATTATATAACAATATACCATTCAGTATTTCTATAAGATTGCGTTTTTTATGTAATATATTGGGCTTGTGATCGAGAGGGGGATTCAGGTTAACTTTTTAAAGTTTATTTCATGACTGAAGCCAAAGTATGATCGTTTACGCGTCCTGTAATTTTTGCCATATTTCATTTAAAGTGAATGCTGAAGCTGTCTGCTGTTACGTCTGACAGGATTATCATATTTTGTGAACTATCCCTAAAAAAACATTTTAATCACGCTTGTTTTGCAATAGCACAAAAGCACTGCCCCTTTTGTAGTAGTTAGCGATGTGGCCACTAGAGAGCGCAGCTGAGACTCGCTTTCAACAGGAAATGTCCTCGCAAAACAAAGCTGGGCAATGATCAGCTCGCACAGCAGTGTTGGATACAGCATCAGATTCAGTGCAAACCCTCTGCTACAGCAGTTACAGCGAGCTGGCAGCCCGCGCTTCTTCCTACTATGCTTTCCAAAAACTCTCAAAACGGATACAGTGTTGCCCGATATTTCTTGCTTTGGTCGCTCGGTGAGTATTTCTCTTAACAGTTAGTTCTCATTTACCAAAAGGAAGTTTTTCAGCTTAGGTTAATTTCTGTTGCTGTTTGTTTGATTGAGAAAAGCAGCGGTATGAAAAGGTTTTTACTTCTTTTACAGATGGAAAAGCACATGCTGAAAATAAACCGTTAGACTACTAGTGACAAGGGTATTGTCCTTTTTTAAATAAGCTGCCAAAAATGACACTTCCTTTTTTCTTGTAACCGCTTTGCTTTACTCCGTCAAGTTCTGCGGAGTGCTATTAAATGGGTGTTTACAACTTATTCTGACAGTTGCATGAATGAAATATCTAAATATGTGACGCATATTTAAACTTAATTGTCTAGTAGACAGGATGAATGGATTAACTTCCCACCTAGGCAAGATTTTGGGCATCATAGGTGATTGGTTGATTTTAAAAAAAGCTCCCTGTCTAGACAGCATTTTTGTGCATTGGAGGTTTGATTGATTATGTCTCGAAAACCTAGTGAGCTGCTTGTCTTGATGACAGTTTTTTGGGCATCATAAGTGTTTTACAGTGAATAAACTGCCACAGCCAGAGTTTATGGTCGTCACTGTAAATAATTAATTGAACTGAATGATGTGCAAGAGTGTGAATCTGGAGTAGATGTGTCAAAATCTGAAGTATTGTTGGAAGAATATGTAGCCCAGACAAATAAGATAGGTTACACATTTTATACAGAGCACCAGTGCAGATAGAACTGATATAATGTATTGATCAATGCTTATAGAGACAGTTTAATATGGACATTTGTTGATATTAAAGTCATTAATCAAACTTACAACCACCCGAATGTGTTGCATGAATTGTGTGTTTGCAGCTGATGTAATATTGTCTGTATGCCTTCATGCAAGTCACGCAAATGCAATTCAGGTTGTTGGACTGAGCACCTTATCTGTTTCTACAGTAAAAAGCCTGTGGATCCCACTAACCTAATGTGTCTAGCTAACACTTGAACCACAGGCAAATTGTGCTATGTGTCTGATAAGAAATATTATCAGTGGTCCTTATTTTGTCTCAGTGTCGCCACTGAGGCATTTGTTTAGATTTGCAGGGAAAAGGTGGATTCTTCCAAGTTCATGACATATTCTGAAGAATCTCAGACATAACTTTTCATGAAATTATTGATGTGCACAGAAAATGCACCTCGCTATTTTGAAGAGACGAATATTTTTTTTTTTTTAATTACTAATATCTTTGGGTACTGACCTAGTTTTAGTTGCACTAGCACCGGCAGAGTTCAACAGCAAGAAGAAACACGAGGGAGTTTCAGGTCCAAACCGCCCCCCTGCTCTATCGGGCCAGTTTTGCATTATTTTTACATCTTATATTTGTCAGTCTTGGCCATTTGTTTTTGTGCCTTGTTTTTGTGTGATGCATTGAACATTGTTGTTGTGAAATTGTCTAGCTGACTGACATGAGGTTTGGTTAAAATTGCAAAAAATTTTATTATAGTCTTCATTAAGAATTATCAGCCTAAGAATCTTATGGATAGTAAAAAAATACAATAAAAAGTATAAATATAGAATAATAATAATAAAATTAATTATTGCAAATTAAATTTATTTTTTGTAACAAAAATTTAACATTTAATAAAAAGAATTATCTCATTAAGATTCTTATAAAAATAAAAGAATACAAGAAAAATAATTTTATAAATAAAAATACAAGAAAAATAACTGATTGTTGCATATTAAGATCTAGTAATTTTTTCTGACAATGTAAACATATAATAAAAATAATAATTAATTTTTGCAGATTAAAACTAGTTCGTTTTTATGATGAAAATCTAAAATTTAATGAAAAATTGTTTTTGTAAGGTTTATATTAAAACATGATAAAAATCTACAAGAATGTTTTTTTAAACATTGTAGAATAAAAATAGAATAGAATAGATTGTCCTGCCAAATGAAAAAATCTGTTGAGCCAGGAGCCCTGATCATATCATTTAATTTTTTATATATATATAGTTTTGCCCCTGTAAGGAATTTCTTGTTTTAAGGCCTTATGAAGATGTAAATGGCAGGATATCAGCGCTGTCCTGCTATATTATTTATGAAATTTAGACAACATATATTTTGTGTGTACCTACATGTACAGGCAGAAGGAATGATCAGTCAAAGGCCACTGCAGTTTTGCTGCGAGGCACAGCTAAAAACATGGCCATTTAAAATGTGCATCAAATGATGAGATATACTGCAAAAGTTAAATAACCAGCAGGTGTTGTTAAAGGATTAGTTCACGTCCAGAATATGAATTTCTTGATAATTTACTCATCCGAGATTTTAATGTCTTTCTTTCTTTAGTTATAAACAAATTAAGGTTTTTGAAGAAAACATTCCATGATTTTTCTTCAAAGTGCTCTACACGATCCCATCCGAGGAATAAGGGTCTTATCTAGCAAACTGATTGGTAATATAAAAAAAAAAGAAAAATAAATAACAATTTATATACTTTTTAACCACAAATGCACGTCTTGCACTATGATGTACGTCATCCGCAAATTCACTTGCGATTATTACATAATCATGTTGGAAAGGTCACGTGCGTTTAGCTCTTCATCATTCTATTTTGGTTAAAAAAGGGTTAGCGAACCGATTGGTAATATTCGTAAAAAAAATTACAATTTATATTCTTTTTAACCACAAATGCATGTCTTGCACTAGCATTTTATCATGTCTATTTTGGTTAAAAAAGGGTAGGGCAAAAAAAAAATGTTCTCCTCCAACTTCAAAATAGTCATTTTTTGTAAAGGGCATTTGGCTTTTTTTTTTTTTTAAGAAAATTACTGATCATTTCGCTAGATAAGACCCTTGTTCCTCAGCTGGGATTGTGTAATCCCTTTGAAGCTGCATTGAAACTGCAATTTGGATTAAAAAATAAAGGTGACCGAGCTTTTTCAGTGGTGGCACCTAATTTGTGGAATAGTTTACCTGTACACATAAGAACTGCTCAGACTGTTGGAATTTTTAAGTCATTACTTAAGACACACCTGTATTCCTTGGCTTTTATTTCAAGCTGAGCTGAGACATTGTGATGTTTTTCCTGTACTGTACTGTTCTGGACAATGTGCCATATTAATAAATTGAACTGAACTGACCTTCAGCCTGTTAAGCACCATTGAAGTCCATTATATGGAGAAAAATCCAGAAATATATATGTAACGATATCAACCTTCATATTCATCCGGAAGAAGGAGGCGGGAACCGGCGGACAATCAAAAACATTTTAATAACAAAATAAACACAAAACAGCGCACCAGCCCCTCACGGACGACTGGTGCGCATAAAATAAAAACCAAAACACAACTAAAAGCCCAGGCCTGGTCCTCTCTCGTCCTTCACTGTCGTCGCTCCAGTTTTATATCCTTCCATCTCCTCCATGGGCCTCGAGACCGGTGGGACGAACAGGTGTAGTTCATCTCCAATCACTCCCCCGGCCTCGCTCCCATGTCCCTCGGCCCCGCCCCACTCGTCACATACCCCCATCGCCCCTCGCAGGCCGGGGGGTACTCCCGAGACTGCGCTCTACTCCCCCCCCCCCCTCCCTCCGGGGGGGCCGCTCCCGGGGACCTGCGGGAACCTGGGGGTAGGACAGGCGAGGCGAGAGAAAAGGAGATGGAAGGAGGAGCGACAGAGACGAGAGAGGGGAGAGAGGAAAAAAAAAAAAAAAAATTCCGGTTCCCAGACGCACCGCTGCTCGGCCCTCCACCAGCTGGGTGATCTCCTCCGCGGTGCCTGCCGGTGGCACTGGACGGCCCTCGGCGGACGGCACGACACTCCTCCGCCGCCCGGTGGACGGCGACGGCTCCTCCGGTTTTGGGCAGCCGGCAGGAGTCCCCCGTTCCCTGCTCCTCCCCGTTCCGGCGGATGGCAGCAGGCTCCGGCCACCTGGCGAACGGCGCCGACTCCTCCGCTCCCTCACGGACGGCAGCCGTCTCTCCACATCGTGGGCGGCCGGTAGCGAGCTCGCCCGTCCCCGGCAACTCGCTCCAGCCCACCGCCTCGAGCGTCCATGGCGGCACACTCCTCGCCAGCTCGTTGGCACCGCGGATTCACCACAGCGGCGAGGGATCTTCAGCAGCGCGTCCCTCCTTCTCCCGGGCTTCGGCACCACTGTAACGATATCAACCTTCATATTCATCCGGAAGAAGGAGGCGGGAACCGGCGGACAATCAAAAACATTTTAATAACAAAATAAACACAAACCACAACTAAAAGCCCAGGCCTGGTCCTCTCTCGTCCTTCACTGTCGTCGCTCCAGTTTTATATCCTTCCATCTCCTCCATGGGCCTCGAGACCGGTGGGACGAACAGGTGTAGTTCATCTCCAATCACTCCCCCGGCCTCGCTCCCATGTCCCTCGGCCCCGCCCCACTCGTCACAATATATATATAAAAAAAAAAAAAAAACTTAATTTCTTTGCAACTGAAAAAAGAAAGACATGAACAACTTGGATGTTGAGGGGTGAGTAAATTAGCAGGATTTTTTTATTCTAGAAGTAAACTAATCCTTTATGTCTTTCCCACAGATGTTGCTCTGTTCCCATAGAAGTTATTCCTTCGCTTGAGTCAGGAGACCGTTTAGGATAGCAGATTTGAAAGATAAAAGTTCTGTTTACACCTGACAGTTAAAAAGATAAACACACCAGTACTCACTGAAAAGTGATTGTCAAATGCATATCTAAAGTTATGCAGGGAGTGCAGGAATCCATGGATGGCAAGAAATCACCCTGGCGGTGTGAATGCTTGCGCTCTGTTCTGCTTATCAGTGAGAGGCAGTTTTAGGATTTGGCTTGGGATTGAAAGCCATGGGAGATGGAGACAAACTAGGCATTTATGATGAGCAAAGAAATGCCAATGCATGTTTTTCTCTCATTTTACTAACCTGCTCTAGAAAAAGTACAGTATAATCTACTTTAATACTTTGTTTTAAAGTTTTATGATTTGATATTTATTTAGCCTATTTCTTTTACTGGAGAAGCAGGAAAAAAATTTCACATAATCTGCACAGAAACCAAAATTAAGCAAAAATCAAATTTAGGCTAGCCCTCATGTTTTGTTTGGGGTCTGAGAGAACAAAGGTAATAATAATTTAATAGCTTTATAAATATATGTATGTAAGTTAATATTTAATGACTTTTCAAATAAAATAATTACTAAATTATGTAATTAATCAGATTAATAATTTACAGTTATGCTTTGATATAAATCAACCATGGTCCATGAAATGTAAAAAAAAAAAAAAATTGTTATCATTGATAATGAATATACTTAAAGGGATAGTTCACCCAAAAATGAAAATTTGATGTTTATCTGCTTATCCCCCTTGGTATCCAAGTTGTAGGTGACTTTGTTTCTTCAGTAGAACATAAACAAAGATTTTTTAACACAAACCGTTGCAATCTGTCAGTCTTATAATGGAGGTGAATGAGAATCACGGCTAAAACATACAATAAAACAAAAAACAATGTTTGAATAACACAGTTTTTGCAGTGCGTTCCACACCATCAGCACTAATTGGACCATGTTGACGGCTTTTTGCCAAATGTTCTAATTTTTGCCACTGTATACACAGTGTTGTCACTCACAAAAATCCAAATGCATTTTCCAAGATGTCACAAATTTAAATTCCCGAAGAAATGGGATAACTTGCACAGGTGAAAATGTGTTGTGTGTTTTTTTATGTATTAAATCAATATTACAGTTTTTTAAAACTATGGTAACTTTTTAAAGGGTTAGTTCAGCCAAAAATGAAAATGATGTCATTAATGACTCAACCTCATGTCGTTCCAAACCCGTAAGACCTCCGTTCATCTTCGGAACACAGTTTAAGATTTTAGATTTAGTCCGAGAGCTTTCTCTCCCTCCATTGAAAGTGTGTGTACAGTATACTGTCCATGTCCAAAAAAGGTAATAAAAACATCTTCAAAGTAGTCCATGTGACATCAGAGGGTCCGTTAGAATTTGTTGAAGCATCGAAAACACATTTTGGTCCAAAAATAACAAAAACGACGACTTTATTCAGCATTGTCTTCTCTTCCGGGTCTGTTGTGAGCACATTCACTGCAGTTTAGTGATATCCGGTTCGCGAACGAATCACTCGATGTAACCGGATCTTCTTGTACCAGTTCACCAAATCGAACTGAATCGTTTGAAATGGTTCGCGTCTCCAATAAGCATTAATCCACAAATGACCTAAGCTGTTAACTTTTTTAATGTGGCTGACACTTCCTCTGAGTTCAAACAAACCAATATCCCGGAGTAATTCATTTACTCAAACAGTACACTGACTGAACTGCTGTGAAGAGAGAACTGAAGATGACCGCCAAGCCAAGCCAGTGTAACGGATATGCAGTTCATCGATTCATTGGTTCTGAACTACTGAATCACGGTTTGTTGAATCTAAAACTATGCAAACCCAAAGCTTGTAGATTTTGAATTCAGGCATATAAACCCAACTCTCTCTAAACTAAATGCCTGGCCTGGCGCCAGCCTGGCTGGATTTAAATTATTTACGACACTCTGGACAAGAAATTCCACAGTCACGTGAGCAGCCTCAAAGGAGAAACGAAACACATTCCACAACACACACACACACACATAAGCACACACACACAATTTACGCTCTTTATGTAAGTCCTTAATAATATGTATTTTGAATAGGTTTGTGTGTTGCATAAAGTGGTTAATCCTGTTATGCGAGGATTATAAATTGCTGACTGTAAATTGGAAATGTTTCTCCTAATTTTAATGTTTTCAAATAGAATCATGAGTTGTAACCCTACCCCCCTGATCAGGTCGTAAAACTTTATGACCTAACAAACAGGACAGGAAAGCTAACTCTTAGAAAAGAGAATAGTAGTCACATGGACTACTTTGAAGATGTTTTTCTTACCTTTCTGGACATGGACAGTATACCATACACACACTTTCAATGGAGGGACAGAAAGCTCTCGGACTAAATCTAAAATATCTTAAATTGTTTTCCGAAGATGAAAGGAGGTCTCAGGGGTTTGGAACGACATGAGGGTGTCATTAATGGCATAATTTTAATTTTTGGTTGAACTAACCCTTTAATGTTGTGTAACACATATGTCTTGTTGTGTTAGTTTGCTAAAATCATCTGCTGAAGTCTATTGCAGATATTGATGTTCATACATAGATCTACGGCTGCAGACACACAGTCATCTTGCTGTCAAGTGCTTATGGAACAGCTCTGACCATTCCAATATGGCGGACAGCTTGCGTATAGTGGCGTGCCACTAATGAGGCATGTGTATTTATCTATGTTGCATTCAAGCTCAAATATTTAGCCCAAATGCAGAAGATGCGAGATGACTACAGTCAGCTTTGTTGCAGCTAGTTCTTTGTTGGCAGTTTGGTGTGTCACAGCTTTTGCGAGTTATGACATTTTGATTAAAAATGGGAAGTTCAATTTCATTTAAAGTAAAAAGTATGGAGGAAACAGTCACAATCAAATCCATAACATGCAATTGGAAATTATACATTTTCATTTCATTTTGACTTTTAATGGCATTTAGTTCAGTTCATTTCTGAAGGGTTCACAGCCTAAGCAGAGACATCTTCATGCTGTGTGATACCTTTTTCAATAATGAAATTCTAGGATGCTCACAACTTGTTGACTAGGAACTCCACTTTCATCCTGTTTCAATCTTTTGAGCGATCAATATTTTTCTATTTAGAGCACAGAAGACCTGTCATGCACATTTAACAACAAACTTTTGATATGATTATAAGGCCTGTCAGTCCATCTTGACAGCTACTTCTCTAAAGTTTACCTTTTTTCTTATATTGACAGGTCATCAAAAAAAAACTTTTCTTCATTTTAGCCACCCACTTCAAAAGTGAGATTGTGAAGTGATGTGAAAGATGAGCAGAGGTACTTTTATTTAAGAGATATGTCATGCTCCCTTCAGGTCATATTAACTTCATAGACCCATGAAATTTTGTGTGTTTTAAAAGCATACACTCATCCACTTCGAATTAAATGTCAAGAGAGTAGTATAGGCCTAATATCAGCTATAATTTAGCAGGCATCTGTGATTGACTTAAGTTTAAGATTACATTTTATGTAGTGTCCCTACTGTTTGTGGTCCTAATCATAAACACAACAGTGTCTATACTCAGCAAGAGGGAATTAATACACGCTGACTGAATGCAGAAGCAGCAACTAGTCTATAGCATTGATTTTTTTTTTCCTT
This sequence comes from Carassius carassius, assembly GCF_963082965.1. Classification (NCBI taxonomy): domain Eukaryota; kingdom Metazoa; phylum Chordata; class Actinopteri; order Cypriniformes; family Cyprinidae; genus Carassius; species Carassius carassius. The sequence continues at coordinate 7,551,059 of NC_081795.1, read as the reverse complement.
TAAAGGGGTCATATGATGTGATTTCAATTTTTCCTTTATCTTTGGAGAGTTACAAGCTCTTAGTGCATAAAGAAGATCTGTAAAGTTGCAAAGACTAAAGTCTCAAATCCAAATTTAAAGGAGCATTGCGTAGATTCAGAAATTTCTAACCGTTACTGACACCAGTGGCCGTTAGAGGAACTGCAGCCAGTCTCATGCTCGTTCTCAGTGCGCACGCTCTTTTTTTTTTTTTTTTTACTTACGAGGAGTGTCCATGGGTGTCTGAACTGTGCTGGAGGCTGGTCGCTTCTTTCCATTCGCATTGTCCATTTGAAAACACTATTGCCGCTGCTTACTATAATGGCTGGCGTGCCGTACGGTTGTAAGCCCAAGTAGACGAGAACGTGCATGACGTCACATTTTGTGAATTTTCGCGCCAATTCGGGCCCGACTCCCCCACACACAATTGAGTCTACAGGCTGATAGAGGCAACCGTGGTGGACATTCGAGGTGTCATTCTTTTTTTTACATCATGGTTGGCTCATACATGTACAAATGAAAACTCTATCTTAAAGATTTTTTTTAAGTAAAAACCTCCACATAGCTCCTTTAAGATCAAGTGGGGCAAAAACAACTTTGCAAGGAGAGTCTGGTGTTCTGACTCACAGCCTGTAAGTATGTTTACATATTTAAAGAATTTGCCACTCACAATTCAAACGCCAGTTTTGAGGAGTGTAGAGTAGTGCTTGTTGTTTTTCATTTCTCCGATTACAAATGCAGACGTGGTTTTATGTTTATGCAGTGCGATACGCAACGCAACACATAAAAAGACAGTATAAGTCATTATAATCAGTAATTATGTCCCCACTGGATGCAGCAATCGCCGTTTATAATGAGTGCCCCGGGAACACAGCATCACGGTATGGTAAGGGGCGTAACATTTCCGTCACATGCTTGAGGTATTCTACCGGTCACAAGGCACTGAATAGCTAGCCAATCAGAGCACACCTCGCTTTTCAGAACGATGAGCTTTGTAAAAATCACTGTGTTTTAGAAAGGTGGGGCATAAAGGAGACAATAATGTACATTATATGGAAAATAATGTGTTTTTTGAATCTTAAACCACATAAACACATTGCATTACACAAAAAAACAAAATAATGTTCTGTTTAGCAACATCATATGACCCCTTTAATGTCAGGAACACCATTCAAGTGGCAGTGGTTTGCAAGTCTCTCCTAACTAATGCATGTAATTAATATAATTCTCTCAGAACCGCTTTGAGGGCTCCTCTGTAGGGATGGGACGATAACCGGTTTTATTGATAACCGTGATAAAATGTGCTGAAGGTTAGTAATATCGTTTAAAAATGAATTATCATTAAAACCGTGTTTGATTATCGCGGTTTTAATAACTCACTATTAAATCATGTCCAGCCAGCAACAGTCTGACGCAAGCGCAGCGCACAATGTTTTTTTTGTTTTTTTTCGAGAAGGAATGGCGAAAGTCAGTGACTTTTCTATGCTTTTCTATGCTTCTACACTTTTCATTGTAAGGAAGGAAATGCCACAGAATTTAATCTTTCTTTAAATTAAGTGCATAGAGTTGCTTGTTTTATTAGTTGTTTGTTGATTATTAAATATAAAACTTGCTGAAATGTTTTCAGTGTGAGCATCAACTATTTTTGAACACTTTCATCTCGTTTCAACAAAACCGTGATAATATTGATAATCGTGATAATTTTAGTCACTATAATCGTGATATTAAATTTTCATACCGTCCCATCCCTACTCCTCTGAATGCCTATTTGATAAATATCAGTGTGCATTTGTAATTTATGGAAGGAGTAATGACTAATAACTTGCTTTGTTTGCTTCACACTTGTGAATTGCTGACTCTCTTTATGCATTGCCTCTTTTGATTAACAGTTGTAGGGTCATTATCAGGTTGCAGAGTATATGGAGTACAACAAATGACTTCTTGTAATCTCTGAATGTGTAATAAATGAAACAAATATTAGTAATAATATCATGTAATTTGCACAGATCGCTATTTACTGAGGCAAAAAGCATGATGTGCTGGAAATGTTGTGAAGACCTGGCAACGAAAATACCAGTTCAGGCAGAAAACGACACGCATGCATGGGCAATAAATTTGGTTTCCAGAAGCAAACCAAAGTGACTTCTCTCATTGTGGCTCTGAGACTTCGGAATCCCATTTCCTCTATTTCCAAGCCAATACTCCAGACAATAGTTAGTTCAGTTTTAATTAAGTGCCAGTTACAATTCTGATTCAGGCAAACAGTTGCTGATTGTGAAATTGGAAATGTCTGGAGGAGTGGTTGAGGAAAGAAAGCTAATACATGCATTTATTGATAATTCAAGCATCCTTTCTGCCTTCCACAACTAAGTAATACAAATTCCTGTACTTTCAAAGTATGCATTGAGTTTGAAGAAGAACTTTCTTCTTGACTGTTGTATCATTTACATTTACATTTATTTTACATTGCTTCACTTAAAATTCACTTAAAATGTAGTTATTCTTTTAAAACACTGATAATTTAGTAATACTGTTAAATTTAGCAAAAATATATCCATTTGTCATACTGTACATTATAATGTTGTGCTGCCTAAATTCACTTTTAATTTTCATGTTTTATTTTGTTTTATTCTTAATTTATTTAAACACAGTATATAGAATTTTAAAATCTGTCCTTTATTATTAATGATGTATTATTAATACTATTATTACTAATACTGCTGCTCTTATTTATTTATTTATAATAAATAATTAAAAACTTTATAATAAATAAGTGTTTTTATAATTATCTTCAGAATCACAATGATGCAGCAATCCTTTAGTAATTTTTTGCTTTTTATGATGAACATTTAGGCATCCTTTTGATTTGACATGCTACTTTTTAGATATGTACCAAAGAAATGTGCATATTTGTTCACAGAAACAGTGCATCCATTCGTCCTAACAGACTTTGGAAACCCTTTCAGCCAAAGCTTCTAATTTTCCTCATTTTTCTTTTTCAGTTCAGGCAAATTATTTTCTCACTGCATTTTATCAGTGATGCAGTCTTAGGGGCCACATGTAAGTAGCACTTGGAGAGCTGGTATATGGCCCTCATGTGTGTCTCTCTCACCCTAACATCCTCAGGGGACCAGCATGAAAAGATTGAAAGTCTGCGACAGACATCAGAGAGTGAGGAGTAAACTTGGATGTGTTCCTGAAGGAAGCCAAATGTTGCATATTTAATCCACTCTGCCAGACTCAGAGTCCATGTGTGAATATAGCATGTCTTGCTGCTGAAAGAACCAATTTTTCTTTGTTGAAACCTTTTTTCTCACTCTAAAGTTTCTCTTATTTATGTGGAATTATTTATTTAGAATTCAAGATGAATCTGCCTAATGGATGTTTTTCTCTTTTAAGATGTTGGCTGAATGAAACGGAATGCTGGTGAATGTGCTCAGCTTTTTATATAAAACATATTTCTTGCATTTTACAATCGTCTTAATGGTACGCTTGGGGAGATGTAGTATTATGAGTGTCCCATATTGCTTTTCTTTCGTGATCCTGTCGGAGCACTAATACAGAATATTAGATTTGAGGTGAAATTGTGATCTAGCTTCTGCCGCTGTGAGGGCAGAGCACATTAGGGAAGCAGTCCTGATGATAGTCAGTACCAATGTGCATTCATCAGCTGTAAACAGCCTTGTGCTTGGGTGGAACTGTTGGGGGAATTATCTGACAGCAACAGCAGACCTATATATCGTCCCTGGCCTCGACTCATCCTGCCCACTGATATGCTGAAAATGCCATGGCCCTTTATGATTCAGCCACAGTGGAAAAAGAGCAGCAGTAATGTTCAGGGCAAAGCGAATTCATCCACCCATGGGTTATTTATTATTAATGGCTTACATTTTGTAAGAAAGAGAGAAAATGACTGCTTTAAGGGTTCTGGGAGATTTTAAATTCATTTAAAAACTTCTGGAAATGTGTCTTGGGAGTTTAACATATGAATGCAGTTGTGTGACAGTGGTGTTAAATCCACTCACCTGTACTTGAATCTTAGGTAGTTTAATAGACAGATAGATATATATCTTTATATGTATGCAACTATTCAAACGTTAGAGGTCGGATTTGAAGTCTCTTATGTTCACCAAGGCTGCATTCATTTGATCAGAAAATACAGTAATATTGTTACATATTATACCAATTTAAAATAACTGTATTTCATTTTTAATATTATATATAAGATGCAGAAATGGATCGATAGAGTTCTGAACATTAAAAAATGAGACCTAAAATGGTGCACAGGGACAATATTTTCATGCACTGTTCATGCACTTTAAGCATCCAAACAGACTGATTAACGAAATAAATTTGGCCTTTGCAATTAATAGTCTGTGAAAAGAAGAAAAGTTTAGGTGAGCATATTGGATTATTCCCTGAACTCGCTTGCCGGTAATGCTGTGTTCAAACAGTGTGACATTAATAATAAAAATATGCACCTATACATTGTTATTAATATCATTTGTTCAGCAACATTATTTTCAAGCCCACATGACTAATTAGATCCTCAGAGCCACACGTGCTCTTTAGGTCTAACAAGCTTACATAATAATCATGTTACATTTACACATGACCTTTTGATTCCCCTCGTTTTTGATATTGATCATGTTTCCTCATTTCAAAGTTAACTTGAAATTTTAATGCTGCCAAGTCTAGATTTCTTTCCACTTTTCTCTATGGCTATGTTTACCAGTCATCTTCTTTTAACAAGTGTTAGATATTAGTTGTCATCACTGTCCACATTAATGAATTTAAAGATGTTTTCGCTACATCTAGCAGACATTTTCAGCACGGAGCCATTCATTTATGCATATTAATTGTATTCTGCATAACACCAAGCCAAGAAACATTACTTTTTGCCTATTACTTTTGGATTTCGGCACCATTCGTATGTTTATATGAAAAACTCCTAATTCACAGTGCTGGAATTTTTCTACGGGCTTCTCTAGAGCTTTTTTTTTTTTTTTTTGGGCATCTACAGTGAACTGGACTCCATACATAATTTAGTTACACGCATACAGGGTCATGGGTAAAGAAGCAATATAAAATTCAAACCAACTATTGGCTCAGAAGTGTAAACCTCAGACTCAAAGAGTTATATAAAAGAAGATTACTTAGGTTGCAAATGGACTTGTGAAGTAGCGAGAAGCAAATGCCTTTTAACCTTCATAGGAGTTAATCTGGATATTTAATGCACACCTAGCTCTGCTCTGATAATGTCACCTGAGGAACGGATAAGTAAAAGGAGCAATTACAAACTGATCCAAGGACAGCCTAATGGCATTTATATTCTGATCAACAAAAGCTCACTCCCAATGATTTCACTGGTACCAAAAGTCATCTCTGCAACTGCACGTTTTGACGCTCGATATCGATTTCGAGGCTCCTTGCAAAACAGCTCTCTTTTCGGGATCAATGGAAATGTAATTTGAAAGAAGCTTCTTCTGCTCTAATGAAAAACTTTGCGAAATACATGTGGTGCAGACAGAAGTCCCTAATGGCTGGTACAGATTAAAGGAGAAGAGATTCTCCTCTAATCAGCTGTCTTTTAACTCCCACTACTTAAAGGAGCATGTAACATTTACATTAGGAAATCATGGGCTTGTCATCGTGTTATTGGAGCCCTTGTTGTGATCTGATGTTTTCTGTTTGATTTCTTCTCCAGTGCCCCTCATCACTGCAAAGGGAAATGACATGGAGAGTCCAACAAAGGTAAGATTTGACGTTTACTGTTGTGTATCTGAGTAAGACAGCAGTTCGATTTTAAATTGTAGATCTGTAACTGTTCTGTGTATCCTTCGCATGCATGCCTAAAGACCTATCATCCCTTGTTCAAGTTTAGTTTATGCAGCACTATAAATGCAAGCTTACCAATACACCCCAAATATAAATAGTGTGTGTGTGTGTGTGTGCATGTTTTTGTGACATATCAGGACACAACTCTGTATAATGACATGTGTATGACACAGGTATTACAAGGAGAGGGTGACTTATGAGTAGGGATGGGAACCGAAAACCTGTTCTTATTCAGAACCAGTTTGGTTCCGAAAATGGTTCTGGTGCAACACGTGACCAAGTGCTGTGAGCAGCCTTGCGCTGATGTTCTGAATATTCGGCGTTTCCCGTAAAGCAGCGGTTCTCAATTGCAGTCCTCGCGCCGCACTGCTCTGCACATTTTGAACGTTTCTCTTGGCGCTTCAGACATTTGTTCTATTCGAACATAAGTGCCCTGCGAAGTGGACATCACAGGATATTCAGCCATGATTCCAGTTCGAATCGAACGTAGCTATATGTTCCAATCAAAGTGCATTGAAGTGTGCAAGACATGAATTTAAATTGTATTGATTTACAGAGGTATATGATGTCACAGTTGTCCATGTTTAAAGACGCTGCACTGCACAAATCAGTGAATGAATGTTTCGATGTGAGGTAAACTTCAACAGATTTCCCCTGCTCAGGGAGTAGGGAGCAATGAACAATTGGAACACAGTTCATGCACGGAGTTCATTTCTAACGAGCTGATTATCTGAATCAGGTGTGTTGACAAAGAGAAACGTGCAAAATATGCAGAGCAGTGGGGAGCGAGGACTGGAATTGAGAACCGCTGCCGTAAAGGATGTCACGAACCGAATAACAGACACACCTCCCTGCCTCTTTAATTACTGAGCACATTGATTCCAATGACGCGCATCCACAGACTCGTTGCGTTGTCCCGTCTTTAATTGCCGAACACATTGTTTCTCACGACTGTATGTGCACTCGCGCCTTTGATAACTGTACACATCATTTTGTCTGACTGTAGCCTACATCTAACAGCAGCGCGCTGCACCTGCCGCCACTAAATGACATTGTATTTGTCCCATATTGTCATTAATATACAGACTGGCTTCAACTTGGACCACTAAATAAATACACTGCTATTGTTATTCAAGTATGAGGGTTAGATTATTTAGTGGGTCATTTCAAGAGTGATAAGCAAAGTGATAGAAAATATTTATTTTAATGCATTTTAAATGTTTAAAAATGTGGAAACCAATCATTGCATCACACCATCTCCTGACTGCATTATTATTTGTAAAATAGGGACTTTATGGAGAGTGTGTATATGTTTAACCGTTTCTATTTCATTAATTAAGGGAAATTAACAAGTGTCTCAGCCCTCAAGGGACTATTTGGCCAACAAGCTTATTCCTGCTTGAAAAGCAAAACGTTATTGATAGTGTAAAAAACATCAACTTTGAAACACATGCTGATTGATGGACTAGCATTACTCAACATTACTTACTACCTTCCAGCAACGCTACATTCAGTGAAGGTAAAATAGTAAAAAACATAGTTCATTTAAATGAAACCAGAAGCCGAACCAGAAAATTTCAAAAAGTACCCCACCCTACTTTTGAAGATCTGTACACTGTAATATATGTTGCATTTTGACATTGCCAACCTTTAAATTAAGTTGACAGTAAGTAATAAACAGTATTGAGCATTGAGTAGTTGAGTATTGTGCATTTTTTCCTTACCACTATATGGAAGCAAAATAATGACTTATGTCTTTGAAACAAAAAAGCATGCTGAATAGCACTAACTGAAAAATAATGCATTGAATTAACAGTACTTGCATTTTAATGCCTTGAATTTCCAGGGCTTGCATTGTTAGGTCCTGAAATTTTATATAGTTGTTCATTTAAGCTGTGAATATTTCAATTAAAAATATTTCACACACCTTTTCATAATTAAAAAATCAATAATTCATATTCACGTTCCAGAATTCACTTCCAAAATATTAAATCGGTTAAAAATACGATGTATAATATTCAACAGGCAAATTTCGGTCCATTTTATTTCACTTTCCAAATTCGCTTCCACAAATTCAGTGGTTAAAATTCGGAAGATAATTCGCCCTTTCACATCCGGGAGCTGCAGGAATAGCAGTAGAGCACAGAGGCATAATCTCCAACTGCTGTCAGTTGCTCACCAGCAGGTGGTGCAAGCAGCTGTTAAATAAGGCCAAAGCAACAGGTGGATTAAGTAATACAGTTACAAAAACTGATCTGCAGAAATTAAGCAAGCGCTAAGTAGAAGTTTTGATTATCGGGGCATGTGGAAAAGCTGATTGTGCGTATGTTTATTTCAACCTCTTTTCTGTTACCAAGTAAGCAGCATTCAAAGGAGATTATTATGGTGTTTTACCCAACGCTGAATTACAGAACTAACATTACATCTAAGGAAGACATATATTGCTTTCGGTTGTTTAGTTTGCCTAACTTTGTGTCATGGCTTGTGCGTCGCTGTGCTGTAATACTGGGGATCCCCTCACGTCACACTCCAGGACTCCCCAATGACGAGTAATGCGTCTCAGTCAAATAATACTGTGATATAAGACCTCAGATCTCAGAATAGATTTTATTGAGGATTATGCAAACTATATACAGGCAAGCAAATGGGATCAAAAAGAATCCAATGCGCTACATTTTCTTTATAATTGATTTCCATTACCACTGGTCTATAAAGTCGACAGTCACACAAAGATATCAATACCATGATTAGTTTTAACAATATGCAACCAATTTATATTAACATAAAAAAATGAGTTAAAAACAATCTAGGTATATTCTGAAAATGTAAACTGAAGAAATTATTGACGTGCTACCGCACCCAAGGGACCGTCTGACAATTCCACTGACTGGGTTAAAAGGTCCAATGTGTTTTAATTAAAATTTTAAATAACACAGTCAAATTCTTAATCTTGTATTTCTCATAGTGATTTTCTACAGGTGAGATTTTGCCAATACCTCCCTTCATATATTTACAGTATACAATCATTTACATATTAAAGATCCCTGGAAAGGGTTTTCATGTTCCAACAGTTGTAGTACATTGCTAGATACAAGACTGACTTACTAGGGATGGGCGTTTTCCACAAATATCACATTCGACTATTTGAGCTCACAAAAAAAAGAATATTCGAATATTCGTTTATTTAAATTAAGTTTAATGAGTCAGACATTTTTCAGCAACATTTGTTTTCGTCATTTTGAACAAGCTTACACACAATAAGCTTGAACATTACACATCGTGTTTTGTAGCTGAAAACCTTTTACAAATGCGTGCAAACAAATAAAAGTACAGATTAAAAGCAAAAAAATAATAATAAGTGAACAAAGAAAAAACGTAAAGCAGCCTGCAGCAATTAGGCTATTGTACACTTAACTTTTAAACTGTCAGCAAATCTTTTTTGCATTTTTTCTATTCTTTCAAATGTTCTTGTTAAGAAATACGGGCATGTAAACATGATTGGGGGAAAGTCGGCTCCTTAGTCTGTTAACAATAAGGCCAGCCGCGGAGAAAACGCGCTCTGACAGCACAGACGTTGTCGGGACTCACAAATAACGGTGTGCTAAGCGAATAAGTTTTGTGAATCGCTTCGTGTTTTCGTTTCACCACTGAATGGGATCCTCATCTGGAGGAATACATGGAATACATGGCTCCAGCAAGAACTGTTCCCACTCGTCTCGGCTGGACTCTCTGTAATCATCGCTGAAGTAGCCTACTGGCTCAGCCTTTTCCAGCCTTTTCCTACGAGTTGTTATTGCATCCTCTTCATCGTTGGTGACGGCGGCTGCATCCGCACCACTTGCATCAAGGAAAATGTTCTGATAAGGTTCAAATAAAGTTTTTTTTCTTAATTCTCTCATGTTTTCATCGAGAAACCTGAGATGTTTGTGCCGAGGGTCTAGGGCAGACGCGAGAAGAGGAGTTTCCACTGTATTCTCCAAGTTAGCTGTGTTTATTCGTTGCATGAGAGATGCTGCAACAATGTTCTTGAATTCGGTCACTTTCTGTGATTCTCCACGGCATATTTGAAGTACTGTAGAAGACCGCAGTTCTTAGGGGGCGTTCACTTATCGCGTCTTTTGCGCGCTCAAGTTCGTTATTTCCAATGTAGGCGCGCGGTATGCGCGCTCATAATGGAAGCGACGCGGTCGCGATGCGCACGCGATGCGCACGCGATGCGCACGCGGTGCGACGCGCCCGTTTTTTCCAGGCGCGTCCGAACAGCATCGAGTTAAAAAACATCTCAACTTTCAGAATGCCGCAAGCGCACCGCGGGTCATGTGACAAGAAGTAAACATTCAGCTTCATCCTTTCCCGTAACAACGTTGAAAGCTCAGCCAAGATGAAGGAACTGCTGATCGTAGCTGTATATGGATTGCCATTTTTAAATAAATTTAGTAGCAGAGCTACTGAAAGCGATTTTTTTTTGTGCTGCAAATCCATTTATCCTTTGCTGAAATTTCTGCGTCTTCATGGAGAGAGCGCGTCATTGTTGCTTAGCCTCAGGAGCGCTTCTGCCCGAGCACTTTGGAAAAAAGGAGAAAGCGGCGCACATAGCCTTTTCCACGCGTTATTAGGCGCGATATGTGAATGGCCCCTTATTCATTCATTAATTATTTTTAAAATAAATTATTTTATATATATATAACATGCACTTTTCCTTATTCCGTAACTTGCGTTCATATCCACATCTGTCTGTATATAGTTTGCATCATCAGTAAGATGTGAGTTTGTCTTTAAATCGCTGTCACTGTTGCGCTGAGCCACGTGTGTTCTTTTCTTTAACAGATTTCTGAGGGAAACCGCGTGAAACCTTGAGCGTTCGTTCATATTTTACATCTGCTTAACTGTCTATAGGCTATAGTTTGCATAATCATCAATAAAATGTATTCTGAGATCTGAGGTCTTATATCACAGTATTATTTGACTGAGACGCATTACTCGTCATTGGGGAGTCCTGGAGTGTGACGTGAGGGGATCCCCAGTATTACAGCACAGCGACTCACAAGCCATGACACAAAGTTAGGCAAACTAAACAACCGAAAGCAATATATGTCTTCCTTAGATGTAATGTTAGTTCTGTAATTCAGCGTTGGGTAAAACACCATAATAATCTCCTTTGAATGCTGCTTACTTGGTAACAGAAAAGAGGTTGAAATGAACATACGCACAATCAGCTTTTCCACATGCCCCGATAATCAAAACTTCTACTTAGCGCTTGCTTAATTTCTGCAGATCAGTTTTTGTAACTGTATTACTTAATCCACCTGTTGCTTTGGCCTTATTTAACAGCTGCTTGCACCACCTGCTGGGGAGCGACTGACAGCAGTTGGAGATTATGCCTCTGTGCTCTACTGCTATTCCTGCAGCTCCCGGATGTGAAAGGGCGAATTATCTGCCGAATTTTAACCACTGAATTTGTGGAAGCGAATTTGGAAAGTGAAATAAAATGGACCGAAATTTGCCTGTTGAATATTATACATCGTATTTTTTAACCGATTTAATATTTTGGAAGTAAATTCTGGAACGTGAATATGAATTATTGATTTTTTAATTATGTAAAAGTGTGTGAAATATTTTTAATTGAAATATTCACAGCTTAAACGAACAACTATATTACATTTCAGGACCTAAAGATGCAAGCCCTGGAAATACAAGGCATTAAAATGCAAGTACTGTTAATTCAATGCATTATTTTTTCAGATAGTGCTATTCGGCATGCTTTTTTGTTTCAAAGACATAAGTCATTATTTTACTTCCATACCACTATTTCTTAATAATTGTTTAATGATTTTAATGGAACCGGAATCAGAACCGGAACCGTTAGGTGGAACCGGAACCGGAATTGGAACCGGAAAATTTCTAACGATTCCCAACCCTACTTATGAGGACATAACCCATGTCCCCATTTTTCAAAACGCTTATAAACCATACAGAATGAGTTTTTTTTTGAGAAAGTAAAAATGCACAAAGTTTTCTGTGAGGGTTAGGGTTAGGTGTAGGGTTGGTGTAGGGCCATAGAATATACAGTTTGTACTAGAGAACGACCAATATAGGTTTTTCTATCACCAATGCCGATGTTTAGAGGTCAGGGTCAGCCGATGGCCGATATGTGCTGCTGATTTTTAGGGCTGATATCTCTAAGTTTTCCCCTTCATTTGCATGCTAAAATGTCACACTAATAATAAGTGGATGCACAATTTTTCTAAACTTATCATCTTTTATTGAGCACTGACTTGAACCATCTCTCAAATCTTAATTTTGTGCACTGCACGGTATTAAAATAAAAAAATTTATCCAAAGTTAACCAAACAAATCAATAAACTGACCAAGTATTAAATATATAAAACAGGTAATATATATATTGTATATATGTCATATACATATATATGTCAATCATTAACATAAAAGTTTTAAAGCATATATTAAGCAGAATTTTTCAAGTTTGTTGGAACATAAATGTAAATTAAATATACATTTAAATAAAATAAATACAGTTTTATAAATAAAAATCATTTAAACTGAAAAATATAAAAATATATAAAAATAAATAGTAGTGTTGCAAACACACTAGCAACCAGCAACATTTGTGTTTGGTATAAATGACACCAAACATCTAAAGTGCATTCTAATTTCAAACTTACATCGCAGTCTGTTCATTATTAAAATAAAGTCAACCATACATTTAAAAGGTTACACTGGTCAGTTTAAATAGACCATAGTATACCGGTCCACTCTGCTGTTATGCCAAGGACGTTTTTGCTCATGTGAAGAGGATGATCTTTTCAGTCTAGTTTACATAAAATATTATAGTTTAACAATCAGATACATTGCGAATATGGAAACATTTGGATATGTGCAGAACGAGACGTGACGTAAATACCTGATTTTTTTAAAAAACAAATAGTCCTATCGGAACGCAAAAATTCAAAATCTAATATTTTGCAGAACAGGATCAAACAAAAAAGTACTGGTCATAATACTTGTATAAAATGTTTGATGTGAAAAAAAGCGGTTCACTGACTGCACAGAACTGCCACAAAGCGCCACAGTTACGTTTGGGATAATTTTATTTTTAATACTAGTGTCATTTGAAAACATTGTGTTTTAAAATACAACAACGAGCACCACAAAACCATTTAAAGAGGCGCATTCAGCAGTCTCCTTGACTGGAAACAGTCAAAGTAAAATTATCTCAAATGTATGGCGCGCTCTCTTAATTTTATCAAATGATAATAATCACATCTATAAATTTTACAGTCCTGCTACTAGGCTTTTATTCAGACTAAAACCCCTTTAATTCGAGTGAGAAAGCTTTTTTTCCAAGTGGCTTTTGCACATAATAATAATACCGCTACATACGCATTTTGCAGCATTAAGGTTATTAATTGATCGTTGATTTAAACGACGATCGATCATGGAAATGATCTTGACATCCCTAAATGCAAATGAGTTGGATGGAAACCTGGCTATTATCTGCATCAAACCATGCTTCCGAACAAATGTCATTCACCATTCTGGGCAGCTCCAGGACAGCTGTCTCTCCGAGCACGGTGCTGTCTGTGAGCGGGGCGGAGAAACATAGCCCTCAATCACGCTGCAGCGTTTGTGAGAGCTGCCAACTTCTCCACCCCATTTACAGAGTGAAATTCTCTGACTACCTTTATCTCCCAGGACTGCTGTTGAATCTTCCAAAAGTTTTGGCTTGGGGTTCTTCACATGCGGCAGCAGCACTTTCCACCATACCAATAACATGGGGCTGCCTGTCGACGTGCCTGACTTTATATCAGCGCTACTAAACATGGATATCAGCCGATGCCGATATATAAAAAAAAAAAAGACAAATATCTGCCCGATATCGTCCGACCAATATATCGGTCGACCTTTAGTTTGTACAGTATAAAAACCATTACGCCTATGTGATGTCCCCACTTTTCACAAAAACAAACGTGTGTGTGTGTGTGTTTATTTATGTATGTATGTATTAGTGGTGTATTGATATATGTATGTATGTATACCTGTAATTCATGCTTCTATTTCCATTTTGCAAAAAGGATCGTCCTGATAGAAAGCAAGTCACAGACTTTACTGAAGGAGGGGTGGCATGCAAAATGCTATTTTTATTTGACGACAATAATTCTGAATAAAATATACAGGAATATATTTCATAAACTACTTTTATTTAATGCATTATATTATGTCCAGATTCTAGAGTTGAACCGGTTGCAAACTTCAGAAGGCAACCATTTAATTTATTATCAGTTATCATTAGTTGCCAATAAGTGCATCCCTAAATTAATTTAATCTCTGCATTTTAATCAATACTTATTTAATCAAATCTTATTTGGTAGATCATCCATCTCCAAATTGCCAGGCTGTGTCATTGTCCTGCAGTAGGCATTGCATTGAGTTTGTCTAACTATAAGGGATTTTGAAAGGGGCCTTCACAGCTGAAAGCAGAGAGAATGATCCTCGCCGCAAGTAATGTTCGTCTCTTTTATTGTGTCAGCCGTTTCTGCTTTCCCCGATAGGTTTCATGGATAATACATTCATTTTGTGGAGTAGCTTTTGTTGAGTTTTAAGCAGAAATGCCACTGACATTCTGGGTTAGGAGAGGGAATGAGGGACAGAGAGGAGGATAAAGAGAAGGTGAGTGCATTAGAATTAGTGGAAAGGAAGATGTGATATATTTGTGTTTAGACCTTGACCCCAGCTCAGACGTGTTTGTATGTCTTAAGTTTTTAGTGCTTTTTTTAATTCCTTTTCTTTTTTGATATTTCTTCTCTTTCCTTCAAGCAAGTGAAATTAAAAGGGAAAATAGTTTGTTACCCTGGTTCACACATTCATTTAGAAATAAAGGAACAACTCCTATACTTCGTATTAATACCAAGGTAGACATTTTAATGAAGAGTTCCCACTAGGTCCTTTCAAAAAGACGGAGACGAGGAGAAATAGACATGAAATGTTTGAGAAGCTTCTCTTGATTTGCACAGCAGTGGGATGACAGGATGGACAATTGTTCAGGCTCTCCTACTGTTAAATCAATGTTCTTCAAAGACACACATCCTCGAGCTCATGGGGTGAGAGGATTGACTGGTGGCAATCAAGGATCCAAATGAATGCTGCTACTGCTGCTGCTTTCGTTGAAGTTTCCCTTTTTCTGCCTTTCGCAGTGTGTGTTTAGTAGGGTTTAGTTTGAACATAAATGACATGATGTTGGAATTAATTAAATCACAATTTAATTCATGTATCAATATTTGCTTAGAAATAATTCAGTGACATAGAAAGAGAGACTTTAAAAAAAAGTATATTGCGATTTATTTCGGTTTAAAATAAGCCTATCATGAATGTTAGTTGAGCATTTGTTCTGTAGCATCTTAGCAAATATGTAGAATTTTTATGACTTTGTGTGAAGTTTAAAGTCGTTCATCTTTGTCGATTCTGTTTTATTCCATTGCAGACCTTCTGCTTGTTTCTGAATGCAAGAGACTGTTTTGTTTGTAACCGGCTCTGTCATCTCATTCTGTGATACCTGATCTCATTCAGGAGATCTGATTATATGGAGTAGTTAGTTTGAACACTTACTGTATAATATGACATACAAATAAAAAATTATTATTTGTGCTAAATTAACCTTAAATGGACAGCCCTAGTGTTTTTATATTTATAATTATTTAATTTTTTTTATGTTTGTAACGTTTGCCAAAACGAGCAACTTTTAGTACAATAAAGTATTAATTTATATATTGTTAAAATAATGAATATAATAAACATATGATTCATGCATATTTATTTTATTCCTCTTTTTTAACTACATAGTAGTTTTTTAGGCAGTATTTCTTGAAACAGAAAGTTGCATCTCTAGGTTTGTTGGAGTTCCTTCTTTATCTAATGACTTTCCCTGATGAATGATTGATGTGATCGCATTAGAGCAGTCTGAGATATTTTTAGGTTTGGCGTGTCATCACAGTGACACTGTTGCAAAGTTAATGTGTTAGAAAAGAAGTCAGGCTAAAAGTGAAATTGCTTTCTTATACAGATTCTTACGACTTACTTTCTTGTCTTAGGAGTCACTGCTATGTTAAAAAAAGAAGAGTTTAAAAAAATAGATATACTAGTGTTGGGTTATAGGTAAAGTGCATTTTTACTTTATAAAAAGATTTCTTTTGATGTTTTCTCTATAATACCTGCAGTTCATGTGACACCGTGTCTGTACAGGACCGTGGTTGCATGCAAATAAATTTGGGGGGTCGTACCCTTGTCCTTGCTCTTGGATGCAGGTCAGGGATTACAATTTGGTAGAAATATGGAGAAAAACCAACAACCTGCAAGTAATGTGATTTACAACACAACCAACCGCTCATAAAAGATATACCAAGGTGCAGTTTTCATTTTTACTTTTCAATCTTGCATGACCTTTGCTGTCAACCTTTTTCTCAATAACCGGCCGCATTGGTCATGCAGCTCGAGGAACGGCGCTGGACTCGGAATCTCAATGGCTCAGGGAACAGAGGGCAAATAAGACTCGACAGGCCACTGGTGTGTGCTGGAAATACTCTCCCATATATCACAAGAACCGAGAGAGCGAACCAACCTTGGCCTGCGTATGAAAAAAATGTAAGGTGGGTCCAATCAAGGATGTTTCAGAAGACTCTCTTGATTGAATTGCTCTTGGAAGGCGAGCACACATATTAAACCCTGACTCCTATTAAGCTTGGCCCTGTAATTTCAAGCAGCCTTGTCTATGTGAAACGAATGGTGATTCATTTATACCTCTTCAAACAGGTTCAGTCCTGTCAGTGCTGGTTTAGCTGAAGGATATCGAGAGCCAGCTGGCAAATGTCACTCAAGCTACTTGCTACTGCTTGCAATCTCAGCATGCACTGGAAGTTCTGGGCTTAGCCATCTGTGCCAAACTGCTATTTCTGTGGATCTCACAAAATCCTGCATGTTTTTAAAGTACTTGGAAGCAATGGGAATAGTAAAGGAATGATGATTTTCCAGTCGTACATAGTTCCTTTCCTGTAGAAGGATGATAAATGGCCATCATTAGGGATTAGCTTGAGACACACTCAGATCAGGCATCCATGGAAAGAAACTGGCTCCTCTGATGTGCTTTGTGACAACAAAAGTTAATTCTGATTCTGCTATTGGCCATTGAATAGTAGTTGGTTCATTGACGGCTGTATCAGCAGCAAAACCGGCTCCTGGTAGCCCTGAGATGCCACAGTTTGTTGAATTTATGATTTCCTTGTATGACCTTGTAAAGCAAGTTAAATGGTTTTATGAGTCCCACATGTGTCTTGTGCTTTTTATTTGATATTCTTAGAACTGCCCACATGCAGCTGTTCTCTTCTGGGTGCATTGTTTTTGTCCCTGGTATCCCACCAACATGGTATCACATGTTGGTGGGTAGAGTTTTTCCTTCATTTCCTTTAGATTATGTTTGTGGACTATAATTTTCTTTATTTTGTTTTTGGAGGTTTCCCCTGAAGAGTACAATTAAAAAAAAAACTAAATAATGTGGTTTTGTTCTGCTTCACTGTTATTTTAGCAATTTATGCAAAATATATGCTTATACGAACTACTATAGCATTTTATATACACATATTTCAATTGAATTTTAATTAACTTTCATTGTATTTCAGCTTTATTTCAGTTAACATAAAAAATATATTTTTAATAGTTTAATTTTACATAAGGTATAGCGTAGTAGTTCATATGTTTGTGATTTAAAAAAATAAAAAATAAATTAAAAGAAAAAACTTTGTATGAGGATGATAGTGGAATTTGGAGTTTTACCATTTTCCATCTCTGAACTAGCTTTGGGATAGAATAACATTCTGTTATACTGTGGTAAACTGAAAGCTGCTGTTGTTGGGTTTTAAAGATTGAGGTCGACAAACAGGTTGCGTAATTGCAAGGTTTTTTTTTTTTTTGCTGTAGACTATAGAACGTCAGGGTTGTGCAATCCACAAAGTAGCATGATCTCCACTCTGTTGTATGTAATCTGTTAATCATTAATATAATTAAAAACATCAGTGCACAATTTTCCACACCACAATCAGTCAAGCTCATATCACCAGCAAACATACACTCATTTACATCCTTCTCTTCACTCTCTGAGGCAGAAATCTCCAAGCTCATCCTTTTTAATCATCCTACTACTTGTCCGCTTGATCCTATTCCATCTCATCTTCTTCAAGACTACTTAAGAAACCCACCCTCAACCCATCTCTTTTAGAGAACTACAGACCAGTTTTTTTTCTTCCTTTCATTGCAAACACACTTGAACAAGCTGTGTTCAACCAAGTCTCTGAATTTCTCACATAGAACAACCTCCTTGACGGCAACCAATCTGGCTTCAGAAGTGGACATTCAACTGAGACTGCCTTGCTCTCAGTTGCTGAAGCCCTAAGACTGGCAAGAGCGGAATCCAAATCTTCAGTATTAATCCTGCTTGATCTGTACACTGCTTTTGACATGGTTAACCACCAGATCCTCCTATCAACCCTACTGGCAAAGGGCATCTCAGGAACCACACTTCAGTGGTTTTAGTCTTACCTGTCAGATAGGTCCTTCAAAGTATCTTGAAGAGGTGAGGTGTCCAAGTCACAACATCTAACTACTGAAATATATTTCAGATATGCTCACTGGATATAAGCCTAACAGACCACTCAGATCATTAGGATCGAGTCAGTTAGAAATACCAAGGGTTCACACAAAACAAGGGGAGTCCGCCTTTAGTTACTATGCTGCCCGCAGTTGGAATCAACTTCCAGAAGAGATCAGATGTGCTAAAACACTAGTCACATTTAAATCTAGACTTAAAACTCATCTGTTTAGCTGTGCATTTATTGAATGAGCACTGTGCAATGTCCGAACTGATTGCACTATATTTTCACAGTTTTTTTATTTTATTTTATGTAAAATCATTTTCTGTTTTAAATTCATTTTAAATAAGTACATTTTTTAATAATTTTAAAAGTTTTAAAATTGCTTGTTTTATTCTTATTATTTTTCTTCATTATTATTTTACTTTCTTTTATGTAAAGCACTTTGAATTACCATTGTGTACGAAATGTGCTATAAACTTGCCTTGCCTTGCCTTACTGGGGTGCCTCAGGGCTCATTTCTTGGACCACTTCTCTTCTCTGTCTACATGGCATCATTAGGTTCTGTCATTCAGAAACATGGCTTTTCATACCACTGCTATGCTGATGACACTCAACTCTACCTCTCATTCCATCCTGATGATCCGACGGTAGCTACTCGCATCTCAGCTTGTCTAACAAACATTTCTTGCTGGATAATGGACCATCACCTTCAACTCAACCTTGCCAAGACAGAACTGCTTGAGGTCCAGCAAACCCATTGTTTCATCACAGTTTCACCATCAAGTTCATTAACCATAACTCCTTCAAAAACAGCCAGAAGACTTGGAGTTATGATTGATGATCAGCTGACTTTCTCAGACCACATCGATCCTGCAGATTTGCTTTATTCAACATCAAGAAGATCAGGCCCTTTCTTTCGGAACATGCTGCACAACTCCTTGTTCAAGCTCTTGTTCTGTTCAGGCTGGACTATTGCAATGCCCTCTTGGCAGGTCTTCCAGCCAGCTCTATCAAACCTTTACAATTAATCCAGAATGCGGCAGCAAGATTAATTTTTAATGAACCAAAAAGAATACACGTCACACCTCTTAGCACTGGCTACCAATAGCTGCTCGCATAAAATTCAAGGCATTGATGTTTGCCTACAAAACTACCACTGGCTCTGCACCCATTTACCTAAATTTATTACTTCAGACTTATGTGCCCTCTAGAAGCTTGCATTCTGCAAGTGAACGTCGCTTGATTCTGCCATCCCAAAGAAGCACAAAGTCACTTTTACGGACTTTTAAATTAAATGTTCCCTCCTGGTGGAATCCCCAACTCAATCCAAGCAGCTGATTCCTTAGCCATCTTCAAGAATCGGCTTAAAACCCATCTCTTTCATCTTTATTTGACCTTCTAACTGTAGCACTCACTATTTTAATTCTATTAATAGAATTTTTATTCTATTCTTAAAAAAATCTAACTACCTTTCTAATCTTTTTGTATTCCATTTTCTTTTCATTTATTATGAAATTATGTATATATATTTATGTATATACACACACACACACAGTATATAAGACCTCTAACACTAGCTTGCTCTAAAAGCATCTGCTAAATGAATAAATGTAAATGTAATAGACGACAGCTGTTGCAACGGCCCATTTTCTTCTGTTTAGTCCGCTTCAGAAAGTTTGAGCAGAGATGAAGAGGTGAAACCCTTGAGCCTGACTTAAACTAATTAAGTCAGTGCCTTTTACCCACCCCTGGCACTGAATTAAATCAGTTCTGATGTGGTCCTTTCTGCCCATGCATAAATTTTCCTCTCATTGCAATCAGATCAAAAATCTGACAGCACAAGTAGTCCGTGAAGACGTTTTGCCTGGCATCCTGTTATCCACTTTCTTCAAACTGATTTATATTGCTCCCCTGTTGATTATATGAGGAAAATGAGTCCGCGAAAGAAAACATGCATATAAGTGAGAAATTTCTGTGCAGATGGGAGCTGTGTGGTACAGTGTTAGGTGATCTATGACATGGTTGGAGGGAGAAGATGTACACAGTTTGATCAGTGGTGACATGCCTCATTTCAAAAGAATATACAAAATAGAGAAAATGTATTTGAACCTAATTTTTTTTTTAGTGGCAGTTCACTACAGCGGTTGAATTTAGACACGCAACCTCTCATACTGTAAAGGCTTTTAACATGCCGACAGTCAATTAACCCTTTCTAAGAAGTTGCATGACTACATTCAGACCCATTAAAACAGTCATCAAAGCAGCGCTTTTGTAACAAATCCACTGGCCTCTCCAGTACATTTCAAGACAATTACTGTTGGATTACAAATCATTATTATGCATGGTCTGTTGCTAGTTTTTGTAAGGACTATGGTAGTTTTGTGCAATTAAAGGTTATGGTTGGTATTTTGCCTACTTATTTGTTCAATATCTGTCAGTTAACCTATTGAAAGTGTGCACTTAGTATCTATTTATCCACAGAAGCACATTTGATGGTCTTTGGTGGACATAAATCAGCCTAATTATAAAGGGCTTTTTGATGGAATAGTCTTTCAGACAGCCCACTGACTAGCTGATTTTGAAAAGATGTAATTTTAAAAGTCCTTTGTGTGGAAGGAAGCAGGTTTTTTTTTTTTGGCAAGAACCCACATAAAGAAAAAAACAAAGTCTCATTGGCATTTAAAGCTACAGTTTGTTTAGTTTTTATTTGTTGTTTAAGAACAGGTTTATGTTAAATAGATTAAACCTGCATGATTAATTCATTAAATAATGCTTCATTCTCTGCAATCAGTTTTAGACCAAAAAAAAGCATTAAAATGTGTTTAGACTTTGTGATCCGAATTTCTAGCCATTTATAAGTGATAATTACTGATCCACTTGCTAATTTGGTATGGTACTGTATAAACTATGAATATCTGTTACTAATCTATACCCACTAATATTCCACTGATTATTTTATCCAAAAAAGTGTTTGTTTCAGCTGGGTACCATTCTCAGGTTTGGAGTACAAAAATATTTGATATAATTGTATTATTGTGAAACATTATTTGTAATGTAATTTATTCCTGTGATGCACAGCTGAATTTTCATCATCCATTTCTGCAGTCTTCAGTGTCACATGATCCTTCAGAAATCATGATTTGCTGCTCAAGACACATTTCTAATTATAACCAATGTTGAGAACAATTATGCTGCTTAATATTTTAATATTTACATAATGTGTTTGTACGTATATAAAAAGACACACATAAATATAAGAATTTCATATTTATATATTTGTTATATATAATAATAAATATTCCATGTTTCTTAAATATATACATATGTATATATATATATATATGTATGTTTATGTGTGTATTTATATTTACATATATACACTACACGCGCACACATAAAGTATGTAAACACAAACGTTTATTTTGGATGTAATTAATCTTAATTAATAGTAATTAATTGATTTGACATATTAAATCTTATATTATTAAATGGTTTAGAGTTTGTCGAATCAAGGAAGTAGGGTCCAATTTGGACTGTAACCAGACTACACCACTTCTTTTAGCTACACACCTCCATTAGGAGCAAGGACGGTGATGGGAAACCTGGGGTGATGAGGATATGAGTGGAGGCGGCTCTTCCATCACAGTGAGCCTCTGTCTTTGCTTTTCCTTGTCCTTTGGGGCTTCAGAATCAATGGTTTTCTCCTCTTAAGGTTGCCGTGGATTGAACCCCTAACCATGCCATGATTCACAACGTCACCTTGATGATTCAGCCTCTCCCTCTCACTGTAATGATGTGCTACGCTTTGCCCTGTGTAAAGATATATGACTTGTTTAAACTGTGCTCTCCAAGGGCTGCTTGGAGCTCAGGACTAGAGTAATTGTTAGCAGAGTGGTAGCAATAAATCAAAAGCCATCTCCTTTTTTTTTCCTTGTTATCCTCTAATATACCACAGTATGACTAGGGAGAACATGGAATATTGCTAGAATTTGCTTGCTTCTATCCTTGTGTCCCTAAGGATGTGAACTTTGAGTTGAGTGGGGAAAGCTCGTTTCAAAGTTTGCAATAGGAAGTGTGATCGATTCGCTCTTTCCTCCACAGTCGGCTGGCAGCGCTGACAGCTCTGGTGGCAGAATGAGCCTGCTAATGTCCTAATTGAGCTGAGTGCTCAGGGTTAGAATAGCATCAGCTCCGGGCACCAAAACCACACAATTCACAGGAACTAATGACGTGGTGAATCATGATTTATTAGTTCAAGTAACCCAGAGGATCCTCTACACATTTTGTTTTTCTTTTAGAAATATAATTGAATGACAAATTTATGCATATGGGAGACTTGTGTCACAATGATCGTTTTTACGAAATAAGCTCAAAAGAACGACACCACAATGTCGTAATTACCATTGGGGAAACTTGAGATATTCTTTGATCTGTGGTTGATGGTACTTAATAAGTTGGCACTGGGTAAAGCAAGAATTACTATTGCTCATAGTGTTATTGATTTGATCTATGCATGCATTGTGTGTGTGTGTGTGTTTCTCCTTCATAATTGTATATGTATATATAATATATACGGTACATATTTATTCTTTTGTCAACCTGAATTAATTTTGAAATAATTATATGATTAAAGATTGTTTTATTTTTTATAATATAATTTAGTATTATATGATATTATGTAATAAACAGAAATAAGCAGAATATAAAAACAAAACTCTCTTTATCATATAAATTCAGAATTAATAAAAAAAATTTATGTTATTTGTTATATGTTATTTACATAATTACATATATTTTTCTTTTTTGACAGATTTCTGTTTTTATACTTTATAAAATAGAATAACAATATATAGTATACAAACACAATGGATTATATAAACCTGTAAGACCTTTGCTCATCTTCGGAACACAAATTAACATATTTTGATCAAATTTGAGAGCTTTTTGACCCTGCATAGAGACAAAAACCTACAAAGCCCAGAAATAGGAAAAATAGTCAATGCTAAAGCTCTTAGATATCATCAAAAATATCTTAATTTGTGTTCAGAAGATGAACGATAGAACAACATGAGGGTGAGTAAATAATGACGTAATTTTCATTTTTGGGTGAACTATCCATTTAAATTTGCCCGAGAAATAAATTTTTATTACTAAAATCCGAGCGGCAACCTCCAGCTCTCTCTCGTGAAGCCAACAAGCAAGTGACTAAAACTGTAATTCATTGACTGGCCACTTGAGGCTGGCTGCTGGCTGAAAAATGTTAAAATGGCCAACTTTACAGCAGAAAAAAAACATGTTTACAGACTGGTGCAAAAAATTATTTTTGTATATATAGCTAATTTTACCCTTCATGACAACTGTGAGGGGGATGAATTTTTTTATAACTCATTCGTTTGAATTATATTAAGACTTAAAGTTCTGTATAATTAAGGCCGTGGCCACTTGAGTGACAGGTGGTTTGCCGCTTCTGACACTGCAGTCGCGCTAGGTGGGTGTGGCTTCAGCAGCTAGCTCCCGCCTTTTTGCCCATTTTCGATTGTGGTGTCACGTGGTGACACGCTGCCAAGATGGCGACGGCCTGCTCTACACACTTTGAGCTTCAAAAACTCTCTTCAGGAGACTACGGGTGATGTTACGGACACTATCTGCATGTTTTTATACAGTCTATGCTAAAATCACTTAAATGAACATTAGATCTGATCTTGGCAGTAAGAACAGTAAGAACAATTGAATTGTCTGAGTGGGTGTGACCATAGACTGTATAAAAACATGGATGTAGTGTCCGTGACATCACCTGTAGTCTGCCGAATAGCGTGTTTGAAGCCTAAAGTTGGCTTTAATAGTCATGGATTGTCTTGTCAAAAGGAAAGATGTATTGAGTGCCTCCAGGCTGGACTATTATTTACTTCCTGGTCCATTTGTAAACACTCCTTCTACACCTCTAATGTCGTCTTTCTCTCAACTTCTCTCCTCAGATCCATAACCCTGACAAACCTCCCTCTGAGACTCAACTCGGTGAGTATCCAAGCGGCTTCTGTTTCCTTTCACATCCTGCAAAAGTCAACAGGACTGTGAGGAGCTTTCGAAAGGTACCAAAATCCCACTGAATTTTTTTTTTTTTTTTTTTTTTTTTATTTATTTTTTTTTTTTTGATAGGGACAATGCTCATTGATCAACAGACAAGTTACTTGCTGTAAACAAGCCAGAGTTAGCTACAAGTGCTAGTTTCCATCTGTTGTCCCTAGCCAGATCTTAACAGGCACCCTAAAATACAAAAGTCAATAAAGATACACTAAAATACAGTAGCAATGTAATAAATACAGCAGAAATTTTAAAACAATATGGGCATACTCTCAAACAGACAATATGTTGTTCACATCATCAACCCTCAACTTAATTACAGTATAAAGTAGATACAGTATATGAACAAATAATAAAAAAAAAAATATATATATATACATACATACATACATACATACATACACATATACACACACATATATATATACATATATATACATACACATACACATACATATATATATACACATACACACATACATATATGTTCATAAACTTAAACATTTGGTGTATGGTTACAATTATAATTATCCCTAATCCAAGATTTAAGCTGGTTTTTAAAAGAGGAGAGACTATTACACTCCCTTAACTCATTGGGTAGGCTATTCCAAAAAATTGTAGCTCTGACAGAAAAGGCTGTATTTCCAATCCTACTTTTTCTATATTGAACTATGCAGTCCCCTCTGGTGGTTGCTCTGGTTACTCTATTGACCCTATCTTTCTGTTTTATAAACTGGCACAGTGGTGGTGGAGCAAGCCCACGGAGTACCTTAAAGACAAGACATGCGTCAGCAAAGTGTCTGAAGTTTTCAAAGCTAAACATATTGTGTTTTTTGATTATGTGACAATGATGATAGCTATTAGCCTTACAGTCCAATGTCTTTAATGCCTGTTTATAGAGTGACTCCAATGGTTGCAATGTTGTTTTATTGGCTTGCGACCAGCTTGTTAAACAATAAGAAAAATGTGATAAGATCATCGCATGCAAGAAAAGCTTTGCAGCCTTCAATGGTAGATATGATCTTATATGCTTAAAATTTGCAAGATTAAATTTAACAATATTGGCAACCTTTTTTGTATGCTTTTTAAAGGAGAGTTGTGAGTCTAGGATGATTCCCAGATATTTAAAGTCAGATACCACTCTAACCTTATCTTGGTTAACAAATACCTCAGGGTCATAAGTCACAGTAGTTTGTTTTGTCAAATACATACATACTGTTTTACTTATGTTCAGATGTAAGCATGAATTAGTTAGCCATATGGATACCTTGCTCATGGCCTCAGTCAGTTGGTGTGCAGCTTGTTGTTTATTTTTAGCATGCACGTAGAGGACTGTGTCATCTGCATACATTTGTAAATGTACAGATGGACAAACAGTGGGCAGGTCATTTATATAGAGACTGAACAAAAGGGGGCCCAGTATAGATCCTTGAGGGACACCTATTCTAGAGTTTAGATATGTGGATTGAGTGTTGTTAATGCGTGTGCTTTGTTTTCTGTCAGTTAAATATGATTTCATCCATTTAATTGCATTCCCACAGAAATTAAAGTAGGATAATTTTGACAAAAGAACGTCATGATCGACGGTGTCAAATGCTTTTTTGAAATCTAAAAATATTGCACCCACCACGCCTCCTTTATCTAGATTCATTTTGATGTTCTCGATAAAAAAGCAGTTGGCTGTTTCCGTGGAGTGATTACTTCGAAAGCCAAACTGCATTGGGTGCAGTGGTGTATGGCCTTTACTAAGATGAGCAGTCAGCTGTTTCGCCACCCATTTCTCTACTACCTTGGATATTACAGGTAGTATACTGATGGGCCTATAGTTCTCTACTAGTGTTTTATCACCGGCCTTGAAAATGGGGGTTACCACGGCTGTTTTCCAGGAACTTGGGAAAATACCTTGTTTAATTGATAAATTAATTAAATGTGTAAGAGGTATAATTAAAGACTGTTTATGAGTTTTAAAAAATACAGAATCAAGACCAAAAGCATCTTTAGCTTTTGAGTTCCTTAGTGAATTTATGGTATTCTCTACCTCAAGTTCACTAATTTCCTCAATTCTAAAAACTGGTTTGTCATTATCAATAGGAATGCTCACTATATTACTAGTAATGCACTTCTGTGCCAGTTCCTCAACTGATTGGATAAAAAATTTGTTAAAAGTGCTTGCTATAATATCTTCTTCTCTGGTTATGATTCCATTTAATTTCAGTTCAAGTGCCGGTGCGCAGTGCTGAGTATCTTTACCAATTAATTTATTAAGATTGTTCCAGATTAATTTCCCATCTCCCTTTGCATCATCAATTACTTTTATATAGAAATCTGCTTTGGCTTTCCTTATGTTCCTTACTACTCTATTTCTGAGGGATGTATAGCTATACCAGTCACTTCTGAGTCCTGACTTAAGTGCAATCTTTAGTGAGGAGTCTCTGTCCCTCATCTGTTTCCAGAGAGCCTCATTGAGCCAAGGTTGAGAATTTTTCTGTCTTGGTCTGTGTGACATTCTTCTGTTATATAAGGATATTATAGTATTAATAGTGCTTGAAAACATATTGCAACTGTTCTCTATATCTTCAATAACCAGAAGATCAGTCCAGTCGATATCATTTAAGGCAGATTTGAATTTGTCCATATCATTTTTAGGAATACTCAATTGATGTTGTTTCACTATGATTGTTTTCTTAAAACGTTTTTTGGTGAGTTTAGTACCTGTCAGAGACTTTGTCTTATTTTAGTACCATTCCAGTCATGTAAGTCTGTGTTCTCATCATATTTCATTTTATGTTTCTTCTCGACCAACTGTAAATATCACTGATGCCTCATCTAAAGAGAAAATGATGAGGTTTATTTTAGATGGCTTTAGCCGGCGCCACTCTCCATGCAGCAGGATTAGATTTTAGGGCACAGCTAATTGATTTGGGTCAACGTTTGCAGTGCGCTGTACGTGTGTTTGATATTTCAGTGTAGCGAGGCGAATGAGGGCAATCCGGTATGATGTAGTCACGAATGAACAGATTGTAGGGGTTTATTACAATACTCATAATTCTGCCTAAAGTTGCTAAAGGTGCGAAACAATTTGAATGAAACGAATGACCTCTTTATCCCTAGTAACCATTACAGCTAAATTGATTCTGGTGTTTTGCTTTTCTTTTGTCTTTAACTGGACTAAGTGCTCTCAGCATACTAATTAATCTAAAGTGTGTAAAGGTCAATTATAATTTGCTGTCGCTGCATAACAAAGGAAATCTCATTGGATGAGGCGGGAGATGGAAGAGAGAAATGATCAGGACGTGTTAAAGATGAAAGTAGATCAACAGTTTGAGTATAAACTGATGCACAGATTTGATTTTATGATTTATAAAAAGCAGAATAGAGTTAAACTGTCTGTTTAAAATGATCCGTTGTTTGACTCAAAACCAGGCAAGTATGACAATCAGTCAAGTTCATGAAGTGGATTTGGAGTCTGTCAAAAAGTAATGACTTCTATACATCAGACATTTGAAGGAGGTCTGAAGTGCAAAGATGGTTTTATAATTTCACTGAAGTCTCATTTTCAAAAAGGTACTTTTTGAAAATCTTATGTCTCAGCCCGTAGTATGTTTAAGAAAACTCTGAGCTTCTTCTTGCACCAAGCATGTGACACAAAACAATAACCTTTATGGTTTTGAAGTTCTTTTCTTTTTCTCATTTGTCTCCCAGAAGTGGTTAGTTGCTTGAAGCGCTTTAGGCGTATATGTCAGGGAGGCATTCGTTTGAGCTTTGTGTTCTCATGTAATGCGCTCTACAAATATAGCGAAAAGTCAAGAGCACTAGCATAATCTGTAAAATTATTTCTGGATATTGTCTGCGCAGCTAAAAATATTGTAGACCAGAGTCAGCCTCATATCGGAATATTGAAAAGTAGCTTGAAATGCATCATTCCTCCAAGAAGAAGCTCATGTGGAATATTTGAGTGTGCTTGATCTCAGCTATTGTTTTTGAGAAGGGTTTGAAGGCCTGCATGAACTCACTCGCCATCGAAACGAGACCCAGCAAAGCAAGCCAATCATGCTTCCCGAGTCACCCAGCACTCCAGAGCTGTAGTGCCCAATGCCTCTTCATCCCTGTGCATAACAGTCACTTCACACAGTTACGGTTGCCATGGCAGTGACTTCATATCGGCCCTGTCTTATCTTTTAGAAAGTCAAGAGCCCTTTTTTAAATCTAATGAAGCGTGAAGAAGAGTTGGATGGAGTGGTTTGGAAATTATGGGTTATTTGAACATGTGGAAAGGGATAAAAGCATACTTTTTTTTTTTTTTTTTAGTAAAAGAACTGTAAAATTGAAAAGTGATGTTCTGAGGTGTCCTTGAGAATGTTTATGTATCTGATAGAATTTAAATTTTTGGTGAACACTTTTTTTTTTTCACACCATTGAAAGTCTTCTCAAAACTCTCATATGGTGCCTCGGGAAGGGTAAGATAACAGTTCCTCCGGGTTTTATTTTCAAAAC
Organism: Carassius carassius; assembly: GCF_963082965.1. Taxonomy (NCBI): domain Eukaryota; kingdom Metazoa; phylum Chordata; class Actinopteri; order Cypriniformes; family Cyprinidae; genus Carassius; species Carassius carassius. Next base: position 7,521,972 of record NC_081795.1, on the reverse strand, counting down.
GGAGATTTTTCAGGGGGGTTTTGAAATAAGGCTTTAATGATGTCGGTTTGACTGCAGTCCCTCTGAATCTGAAAAAAGAAAAGAATGTTCTCAAAATGACAGACCTATATCTAATGATGGATTAAAGGAATAGTCTACCCAGTCATGAATTATTTTTGTCATTATTTGCTCGCATTGCTTTATCTAAAACCTGTATGATATTATTTATTATATAGAATGGAAAACAATGTTTTCCAGAATGTCCAAGCTCAAAAAAATAAATAAAAAAAGATAAAAATCACCAGAAGATACAATTAAATAGTTTCCGCTTCCTTTCTTGCTTTGCCTTTTAACATTCAAAACCAACACAGCTTTAGCTTTCTAACATCTCTTTGGATCAAGATGGTGCAGCAGGGTGAGGATGCAGCAGGATGACCGAATTGTTTTTTGTGAACTATTCCTCTAATAAATTATTGGTTGACAAACACCAAGTTATGTTTCAAGTCTAGAATTAAATACTGTACCTAGGAGATTTTCAAAGGCCTTTGCAAACCTTTGCTCTTACTATCAGTGGCTCATTTTTCAATATTATTATATCAGATGTGTCTGATGTCTCTCTTCATCATGGTACCTCTCTGGAACATCTTCTGTTGGATGAATTGCATGAAAAATAGCTTTTGTAGATAAAGGCCAAACTGTAATGCTGAATTACCCCAGCTTTACTTATGCTTTATACAGTTTTGATGGCACTTTAGATGGTTTCATAACACAACACCGTGTTTGGGTTGGCATTTGTGATTTCTAATGTGATTAAGTCTATAATTATATTTAAGACCCGAGTCTTGTTCATACTACAGGGATCAGGGATGTCAGATTTATAACTTGCCTGTGTGCCAAATTATTAGGAGTCTTTGCAATTTGTGCCTTGGTTATGACCGATATTATGCTGTCTGAAGGCATGCAGAGCACTGCAAATTCTTTAGTTCAGTTGAATAATTGGTTTGCTATGATGTATGGGGAGATTGGGGTAAGATGTGTCAGTGGATGAGCTGTGTCGCCACTTTAATCTAGCAAAGTGCAGTTGTCCGTCTGTCCGTCCTTATCTCTCTCAATCTATCTTTCTCCAACTCTCTTTCTCTTACTGTCTTTCTCAAACTGTCTACCCATTCATCAGAGCTGCACAATTAATCATTAAGAGATCACAATCTTGATTCAAATCTAAAGGACAGCAATTCGTCTGTGTCTATTAAACCTTTGACAAAGTCATACCATAACATTCAAGTCTGGTTCGCACTGCCGCTGACACAGAGAGAGCAACTATCATGTTTAGCTGTGAAACAGTCTTTTCAACTACACAGTCTTACAATCATTTATATTATCACAGAAGTACTGCGATAAAGGTTTATAGTTTGGATATGAACACTGATGTCTATAGTAGTAATCAAAGTAGAGCAAGTCACGTTTTGAAAGTAATTGGCTTTTCAAATAACATTTCAGTGTCAGTTGCATTGTGACAGATTCATCCAGTAATGAAAAAATGACGTATTTATGAGTGAGTCATTCATTTAAATTAATTCAGCATTTTTAAATGGAGTGCAGAAATTAATATTTTGTCACTATAGCTTCTAGTAAATTACATTATTTTGTTTAGTTCAGAATCATGATCTCTATTTGAAACAAAACAAAGAAAACATAAAACATCTCAACCCTCTCTCTAAGTAACTCCCTCTTTCTCTTTCTAATTAACTATCTCTCTTTCTAACTAATTAACTGTCCCTCTCTCTATACTAATTAACTAACTTAATTAACTAATTAACTAACTATCTTACTAACTCTCTTAAATAATCACCAACTCTTACTTTATCTAACCCACTCTCAAATTATTACTAACTCAATTATCACTGAATAACTAACCAGATAACTCTAATCATCTAACTATATCTTGAAAATAGGGATGTGCACGGATAGTCGAACATTCGAATATTCGTTCTGCTCTAATTATTCGATAAATAAAAATTATATTCGAATTTCGCAAAAAAAAAAAAAAAAAAAAGTTCACAATAAAACCTAATTTGGTCAGTTTCTGTGATTCTCCACGGCATATTTGAAGGTGTATGCAAGCAAAAAATAATTAATGAATGATTAAGGGGCCATTCACATATCGCGCCTAATAAGGCGTGGAAAAGGCTATGCGCGCCACTTTCTCCTTCTTTCCAAAGCTCTCGGGCAGAAGCGCTCCTGACTCGTTCTCTCCATGAAGACGCGGAAATTTCAGCAAAGGATAAATGGATTTGCAGCACAAAAAAATCGCTTTCAGTAGCTCTGCTACTAAATTTATTTCAAAATGGCAATCCATATACAGCTATGATCAGCTGTTCCTTCATCTTGGCTGAGCTTTCAACGTTGTTACAGGAAAGGATGAAGCTGAATGTTTAGTTCTTGTCACATGACCTGCGGTGCGCTTGCGGCATTCAGAAAAGTAGAGATGTTTTTAACTCGATGCTGTGCGGACGCGCCTGGAAAAAACGGGACCGCGTCGCACCGCGTGCGCATCGCGACCGCGTCGCTTCCATTATGAGCGCGCATACCGCGCGCCTACATTGGAAATAACGAACTTGAGCATGCAAAAGACGCGATATGTGAACGCCCCCTAAAAGAACTGCGGTCTTCTACAGTACTTCAAATATGCCGTGGAGAATCACAGAAAGTGATCCAAGAACATTGTTGCAGCATCTCTCAAGCAACGAATAAACACCGCTAACTTGGAGAATGCAGTGAAAACTCCTCTTCTCGCGTCTGCCCTAGACCCTCGGCACAAACATCTCAGGTTTCTCGATGAAAACATGAGAGAAGTAAGAAAAAAAAAAGAACATTTTCCTTGATGCGAGTGGTGCGGATGCAGTCGCCACGATGAAGCGGATGCAATGCCCACTCGTCGGAAAAGGCTGAGCCAGTTCTCCAGCGATGATTACAGAGAGTCCAGCCGAGACGAGTGGGAACAGTTCTTGCTGGAGCCATGTATTCCACCAGATGAGGATCCCATTCAGTGGTGAAACGAAAACACGAAGCGCTTCACAAAACGTATTCGCTTAGCACACCGTTATTTGTGAGTCCCGCCAACGTCTGTGCCATCAGAGCGCGTTTTCTCCGCGGCCGGCCTTATTGTTAACAGACTAAGGAGCCGACTTTCCCCCAATCATGTTTACATGCCCGTATTTCTTAACAAGAACATTTGAAACAATAGAAAAAAAGCAAAAAAGATTGCTGACAGTTTAAAAGTTAAGTGTAAGCTACATTCTGTACAATAGCCTAATTGCTGCAGGCTGCTTTACGTTTTTTCTTTGTTCACCTTTTTTTTTTTTTTTTTTTTTGCTTTTAATCTCTACTTTTGCTTGTTTGCACGCATTGTTAAAGGTTTTCAGCTACAAAACACGATGTGTAATGTTCAAGCTTATTGTAAGCTTGTTCAAAATCACGAAAACAAATGTTTCTGAAAAATAACGTCTGACTCATTAAACTTAATTTAAATAAACGAATATTCGAATATTTGTTTTTTTTTAGCTCAAATATTCGAATGTGATATTTGTGGAAAACGCCCATCCCTACTTGAAAAATTATCTCTCTATGTCACTCTATAATTCTATAATTTTTCAAATTATCTCTTTCTCTCTCTGTAACTGTTGCATGTCACAGATTTAATCGTTCTGGTGACATCATGAGACAGAAAAAGAAGCTCAGCCACTTCACGTCTCCCTTCCTCCTCATCACACAGTTTTTCTTATGTCTCTCTGAACTCAAGTGACCTGCTTTCTTTTCTGGGATCTGTTCAGAAAAGCTGATGGTGTTGCCTCTCCTGAACAGCTCTCATCACTGCTTGTCGCCTAGTTATGCGAAAACTCAGATACGTTCTGAGCAATTAAAGTGCTTTTTAAAAAGTGGCGGAGATCATGTTTACTCAATCCACTTCCTTGGAGCGGTGCATAGTTTAAGACCTGATAATGAGGCTCACGGATTTGGAATCTTTTACAGTGGAGCTGCCTTCAGGCGCTGAATTATTGATGCAAAGTAGGAGGTTTAAAACTGCCTTCAACGTTCATTAGTCTTTGGATGAGATGTGTACAGGGGACGGAGGCTGCAGCTTTATAATGAGCATGATTAAACCAGCTCGAGCTCCCTTGCCTAAGTTCAGGTGTTTGAGTCCAGGAGGTTTTGTGATGTCCAACCCTTGCTGAGAATCATAATGAGTGTTATTCTTTTTCCTGTTCTGCCAAAAAAGTCTGCCTCTCTCTGCTTCCCACACACACACTTTTTGTCTCATTTTATAACTAACACGTTTCCTCGCTCTTTATAAAAAAGAAAAAAGGTTTTGTACATCACTAACCTTTCCATCAGTGAGTTAAAAATATATTGACCCATTGAAAAATGGAGAATTAAATAAAAAATTATTAGACCAATATATATATATATATATATATATATTATTATTTTTTTATTTTTTTTTATTTTTATTATTATTATTATTATTATTATTTTATTTATTTATTTATTTTTTTTGAATATATTATAAATACAAATATCAGTATTATATAGGAGTATTAATATAACATCATATAAACCGTCCTAGTAATCTCAAGACTCCTCTGTTTCCTGTATATAAGTGCACCTTTTATGTAAATGCATCAGATGGGCTCAGATGAACACATTTGGCTTAATTTTACAGTGCTTTCTTAAGATTGATTAGTTAAATAGTCGTTCAGGTAACCCACTGACCATTTGTTTTAAATTCGTATTTAATCATAATTCATATAATTCCACTGGAAAGCTTTTCATCTTAAATCTAAGATTGGTGTATATTCCGTTTTTGCATTGATGTCCTCCTGTAGCACCCGAGGGGGCCTTAAACCTGAAGGGTTATTTTATGCTCCAGCTGATATAGCTGGGCTTTTTTTGGAGTGAATACTCAAGTTAGCTTTTCTTAGCTTCCTCTTTCATTCCACCTCTCCCGTCTTATCTCTCTTTTTTAATCTTTTTCTTCCCTATCATCCTTTGATAGCTTTCATTCACTCCCTTTCCCTCTCTAGCTTTGACTCTTTTTCTTTGAACAACATATTACCCCGGTGAGTCGAAAGGGATTGGGCAGCTTTGCATACAAACTTGGATCACTCCAAATCATTCCATCTACAGCAGCACAATGATCTGAGTCACTGGAGCACAGCCAGTTCTACACTGAAACAATCAGCTCTGGGCCAGGATGCGGAACGCCACTGCTCGTGGAAATGAGCCATCGACAGCCTTTCTTGTCTCTCATCACCTGCCACTGAGCGGGCAAAATCCACTCTTGACATTCTCATTGTTCCTCTATACGGCTTAATGGCCTCTCTTGTGTGGCTCTGTCATTTAGAAAGATGATGTCTGTTATTGTTAAAGCAACACTGAAGTCAGGAGTAGGCGAAAAATTGTGCCATTATTCTTCACATTGTTTTTTTGCTTTCCATCTGGTAATCATTGTCATTCGTGATTGACTTGTTTGACGGAACAAACTCTCACTTCGGTTTTTTATTCTTTTGGGCTTTTTGCCCCCAGTTATTCCAGTTATCATTGTTGGTAGACTGCTGCTTATTTGTACATTTGCCAAGTCTCAGAGGAATAGTTCATTGAATGAACATTTTGGCATTACTCACCCTCATGTTGTTCCAAATCTACATGACTTTCTTTCTTCTGTGGAGGAAAAGAAATTAAAAAGACTCGCTGCTGGTTGCTCTTTTACATTTAATGACAAGACAGTTACAGAAAAGCTTCACAAAAATATGCAAATGCACTATAAATGTATAATACATTTAGTCGATATGACACATGCTATTCCAATTCTTCTGAAACCATGCATTAATTTAGTTAATTAAACTAAGTTAATTTAAGTTTTAATTTTACTGATAAAGGTTGTAGTTATATACAAATCTTTCTGAATGATTCAACTGAATAATTGAAATCTGACTTAAAAGAATGATTCATTCACAAACAGAACATTACTGCGACAAAGAGAACTAGGGAAGATGTCAAGATTTAAAATGAATAACGTTTAGGACTTTTGGAACACACATCTATTCAGTGGCTTCAACCCATTTTAATACTAATTTGGTGTGTTTTTATCCTTACCGAAGCGTAAAAGCTTCAGTATCCGTTCATTGTAAATACTTATAAAGAGTGACCGGCATATTTTCCTATTTCTTTTCCCCACAAAAGTCTGTCATACAGGTTTGGAACATCATGAGGTTGAGTAAATAATATGAGAATTTTTCTTTTTTGCTTGAACTATTTCTTTAAGGGTACTGGATCGGGTTTTCTGCACCCATTCTGCTGACGTTCAGAGATTTGACAAACCTCCAGCGGGGGCACAAGGTGACTGTCCTTTACGCTTCCAACCACCACCTCAGGCAGTGCAAACTGTCAGCAGGAGTTTGTGCCAGGTGGATGAAGAATTCCACCACACACACACACACACACACACACACACACCCTGAACGCACACATCAGTTTCTTTGCTTTCGATCAGGCATGAGCAGTGCTATGCTTTTATTGTTTAAATCTGTCTCCATAACCTTCTGACTGATTTAGGACTCATTGGGTCTGCATGACTCCAATTGATGTCATAAATGTTTTGTCTCTGGAGTGAAGTCCAGAAAGGAAGAGATAAACTTGAAATGGTGGCTACTGCCACTGGCTACAAGTTGCATGTTGTGCTCCCTACTGTTGCACCCTGAAACATCACCTCTAATTACTGTACTTCAGTGCTGAACATCTGCGGTGGACACTCTGATAGAACTTGTGAGCACACTTGGCACTGGAAAATGTATTATTTTTTATTTTTTTTCACTCTTCAGTGCCTGCCATATGTCTGATCTGTCCAGTCTTCCAGAATTTTGCTCTTCAGTTTGAGACTGTATGAATGCACAATAAAGATTTTAGCTTTTTTAGCTGATCCAAGTGTAGCAGGGTACCACCTGAGGGTACCCCACCTGACCACTTGCCACACAAGCACAGTGTGTGGTGTAAATATAAATTAAAAAAAATGACTTACATTTTTTACGTAGTTGCATTTTGTCAATCTGTTTTCAGTCTCACATTTTATTCACCGACTTGTGCTACCTGATTCACCAGCCTCTGGGGATAAATGTGCTATTTTCTCTTCAACTTTTTGTCTCATTCCCTTCTTCCTTTTCTGTCACCTCTATTTCCCTCTTTCTATTATAATACATAAGCAAACAAGATCATGTCTGACTTTGTTCTGGTTTGCTGTAGAAATAATTAGACTTTCTGCTGTCATGTGGTTCAATCTTGTTGTGTCGCTGGGGGAAAGAATCTGATTGGTTCCTGAGTGGATGCAATACCATCTATGGTGGTTCATTTTTAGTGGGCTGCCACACTCGCATTTATCAGAAGCCTCCACCTAGTTTTAAAATCTTGGCTTTTTGTTCATTAGCATACTGGAAAAGGTAAATCCTGTTGTGTTAGATAAATAGGTAAATAAATAAATAAAGATTGGCAGCTGTGGTTGTCAAATCCTTGCTGTAAAAACATGGTGACAGTATTTCCAGCAGGGTTTTTTTTTTGTATCCACAGTATATCAGTAAACCAAATATACAAACCTTTCTTGAACTACTCGCATCTATTTGCTTTAGTATTATTTATATAATATTGTATTATAATAATAATTATTATTATTAGTTTTTATTATTTATTATGTTTTCTTTTTTCTTTTAATCAGAGTTTTAGTAATTTTATGTGCTTTTAAAGTATTTATATTTTACTTTTAGTTTTAGTCATTTTAGTATTTCAACAAATTTATTTTCAGTTAGTTGCCAAGGCAACATTTCTAATTTTCGTTTATCAAGTTAAGAACTTTCATCTAATATTTTGTTCTGTTAAATATAATTTTCTGTGCATGTGGTGAGGTTGCTAGTTGTAGCATTTTTAATTATGATTTTTTATTAGTACCTTCTTATTAGGTACTTCTGTTTGTGTAAATTGAGACCCCCTGAAAGTGAACGGTGGCCCCTGGAGAATGTGATGGGGGGAAAAGAAAGCCAGTAGAGCGCACAGTTCTGAAGGTGATACTTTATATGGGAAAACAATTCAGGTGACTAAAGCTCAATTCTCCAGCGTCTCATTCATTACATCTCCCTTATCCAGAAGATTCAGTCCCTTTATCTTTGGAGTCACTCTTCCAGTAGAATACAGACTGAACAGTGAGAGAGAGAAACATGATGAAGGACATGCTTCGAAGCTCTGTAATCAAACAATACCTCACCAAATAAATCATTAAAACTAACGAAGTCCCCTACTAGATTTCCTTCACACCAGCCACATCTGTCTCCTCTCCAAGTCATAGTTTGATTGGCCTTCACATCCGAAAAGTATGCTTCACAAAGACTTCAAAGAACAATCTTTTGCATTTCCACCATCTGCGGTGAAAAAAAAAAGTGCAATAATTCAATACAATTCCTAATTACTTAATTCGCTCCACGGCACATTGTCCTCATCCACAAATTTGGTATGTGCAAAGTTGAATGTCCGAGCTTAGAGAGAGCAAGGCTGATGTAAGGTCAGAATGAAAGACAAAATGTCAAGACTTCTCCTTTTTCCGTCCCTCTGCAGTTCCGTTGTTTAATGATTAATCGAAACCCCATTAGTGTGGAGGCCTCACCAGTTAAATTCAGCTTTAATTAGTTTCTTTTTTTACACACTGCTCTGTGCTTTCATTCTGACATAACACAGGCATAGAGACACAATGGGAGATTGGCAAGTGCCTTATCATTGATGCTCGCCGGCACTGGATAACCGTTATTATTGGGCACCCCATAATGCCAGGAGAGGAAGATTGTGAAAATGTTCCTCTGGCTTTTAATACACTTGTGCAATGCCTGTCAGAAACATAGATTTGACACACATAATAACTCTGTTCCAAAACTTTGCAAGCTGCCTACCTTTTTGACCCCAGACCCTTTATTTTACCTGTCAGTCTTAAGTAATTATTTATTCACAAATATCATGTGCTTTGATTGATTTTTGACCATCATGTTATGAATGAAACCATGTGATCTCTTTTTGTTTTAAGTTGACTCTTGTACCTGACATTGTAATTAGGCAATTAATAGAGGGTCGGTTTGCCGTTCAGAAAAATGTGTTTTTTGTCCCGCATTTGCTTTTTTGTTGCTTGTTTTCACCCTAGTTGCCTATTTGGCGTATTGTGGCTTAAACACCTAGATGATTTGGAGGGGTTTTATAAGGCATGGTGAATTTTTGTGATTTTCAGTAACCGATATAACTTTTTTTATGTATTTCAATATTCTCTAGTGCTTACAGATGGCCTTTTTGGTCAAAATAAGTCAGTATTCAAAGTGAAGTGTATAATTAATTGCAACAAGATCAGTCAAAATTATTTTAGAGAAATATAAAATTTTAAATATATATTTTTGATTCCTTCAATTTTTATTTTAAAATACTTCTAAATAAAAAAAATGCAGTTTTACACTGTTTTTGCACGCCCAGTGTTTTTGTGTGTGTGTGTATGTTGGAGAATTGTATTGTTAGCATAGCAACATGCTAACAGTAAACTTTTACCAAAAAAAGCTGTGAATCGTGTGGAGATTTAGTTTTGTATAGAACATATGTAGAATGTTAAATTACTAATCATTTTTATACTAACGAGGTTCCATGACTGCATTCTGCCTCAAGGTGTCGTCACATGGGGAAGTCGTGGCCTAATGGTTAGAGAGTTGGACTGACAATCGAAAGGTTGTGAGTTCGAGTGTCTAGGCGGCAGGAATTGTGGGTGGGGGGAGTGCATGTACAGTGCTCTCTCCACCTTCAATACCACGACTTAGGTACCCTTGAGCAAGGCATCGAACCCCCAACTGCTCCCCGGGCTCCGCAGCATAAATGGCTGCCCACTGCTCCGGGTGTGTGCTCACAGTGTGTGTGTGTGTTCACTGCTCTGTGTGTGTGGGTTAAATGCAGAGCATAAATTCTGAGTATGGGTCACCATACTTGGCTGAATGTCACGTCACTTTCACATTAGCAACATTTTTGTGACAGTTTACTGGTAAGAGATAACAAAATTTTCAGTAGTGTATATCTACCTATTAAGCACTGCTCACAACGTTCACGGCTTCCAAATCAACCAGCTTTCTGTTTGTCAGCACATTGAGTCAATGTGACCTATTAAAAAGATATTGTGGATATTGGCAGAACAGTGATAAAATGTACTGCAAGGTCATACGATTTCTCTAACGTATGACCTTAGCGGCATATTACATACACTTTTGTTACTATTTGGATAAATCCAGTACACTAAAATGCACACATATATGTATGTTATAAATAAATCTCTGTAAAAGATCTAATCACACATCTGTATGCAGCCACAGACATGTACATAGATATAAACTTTAAAGCAGACTTAGCACTAAGGCTTTTAAAATGGGATTGTGCCGCTTAGCACTGAAGGATTCGAACAGGTAGCTTGAAGAGAGCTGGCAGATCAATAGCAGCTTTGAGGTGGTGAGGGACAGCAGAGATGGCAGGCAGCAACACTAAATTAAAGCAGCATGACATTACATAACAGATCCTGCCCGTTGCACTTGGCCATGTATATATATATATATATATATATATATATATATATATATATATATATATATATATATATATATATAAAACTATATATAGTTTACATTTCATTATATACAACCGTTCTAACCTTTTTTATTATTTATTAATAATTCTGAAATGTTCCGAACACACACACACACTGCACACATTATTTTATCAAAAATATAATTAACAGTTTTTTGATAAATAAAATAATTTAAATAAGTAAATTATTTGCATTAGTAATTAATAAATTAAATATGCTACATTTTAAATAAAAAAACATTATACGCTATATTTCTAGAGAGCAAACATTTCTGTACACTGGAACGTTTCAAGGACAATGGGAGAGCCCTAGAATCGGCTGACTCTGAAGACTGCTCACCACTTAACTAGCGAGCAGATTGAGGCACACAGATTGTTTGCTCACGTCAGCTGTTTTCCACATTCTCACTCTTGTAGGAAGATTACGCAGCTATCGCTTTCTTCATACACCTCGTCTTGTTTGTGTTGACAAATGAGCCTCATTTCTCAGAGCAGCTTAAGAAAATGTCATGAAGAAGAATATTTGATGTCTAATAACCATAATTCATGATGTGCAATATTCGCTGTATGGTCACATTTTTGTGCAAATGTTTTAAAGAAATCGAATGAATAGATCCAGAAAGCCGTGGCTGGCAGAAAGCCTTTTGAATGAGCTTGAGGTGATGAAGCGACTGCATGACTTATTTAAGAAGTGACACTTCTCATTGCCGAAAGAGTTTTATTACATGCCAGAGCTTTCCCACTTGGGAGAACGTATGAAAGCAAAGTTAATTCTCTTACGCAGCCTGCAGATTTAGAGTCTGTTTTCAGTGTGTGGGTGTTGTAGTGTAATGAAGTGGAATATGAGTGCATCATTTAAAAAAAAAAAAAACACCTGCATTTTGCTGATTCAACACACCTGCATCAAGTATTTTTAATACCTCCTATTATGTGTTTTAATGCTATAGGGTTTTATTTGATTAATGTATGTAAAGAGATGCCAAATCTCTTGTAACTATGCTTCTTAAAGGAATGTTTTATAACAAAAAAAGTAGAAATTGTGCAGAATGTTCATGTTTTTCCATACAATGAAAGATAGATAAAATGATATCTATCTATCTAAATGATTATTTATTTTTATTTAGTTGTAGTCCTAATTATTGTATTTATTTTTTATTTTTGTAATGTTTAGACATTCTGTGCTCAAATACAGTGGCGGCTCGTGTATTAAAGGGGTCATATGACAATGCTAAAAAAGAACATTATTTAGTGTGTTTTGTGTAATGTAATGCATTACATTATCAGAGCAACGCAAGACATTCAAGCTAATAGCACGTAGTTTATGTCTCTATGATGATTGGTTGATATATGAGGTTTCTTTTCTCAACACTCAGCGCTGAAAGTGAACACTTGATGGTGATTGGCTAATTTTTTTATTTTTTAACCAACGGAGGCACTCCCCCGTCCTCCCCCTCCCATTCTCTATCACTTAATAGTTGTAATTACATCAGCAGATTCGGCACATTTGCGATAGAAAAATGACGCTTCCCAACCTCAGTAATGTTGTGGTATTACAGCTGTGAAATTACAAACAGAAAATACACATTCTGAGACATAAATGAATTGTGAATTTTATTAACATTAAATCGCCCTCCTTTATTTTCACCTCAAAATTTTGGGGAAGCTGCTACCTCCCCTGAAGAGCCACTGCTCAAATATTAAGATGATGTTGCCTGGCTGGTTTGGTGGTAAATATGAAGTTCATGTAAAGGTTACAGTGACTGTGGTGACATTAGATAAATGTCACAGATTGTACTCAGTTACATCAACATCTCAGCATGTTAAATCAGTGTCTTAATTACAGCACTCAGAGGTCTTCAATCGAGTCATTTCCTTCGAATCCACCCTCATGACTCAATGGCTCTTTTGACACGTATCTTTGAGGTGGTTAGAGTTCATTCTCTGTTTTTAGAGCTCATTATAAATGGAGCTTTTGTGTATTATTCAAGAAAGCATGCTGTGTGGTTTTGAGTGTTTCATTGTGATATTGTAAGCAGCTATTGTAGATCAAAAAACGTACTTCATCTCAAATCCATTCATAACTGTTTGGTAACCATGGTGATTTCAGTTCCCATTTGGAGCATTGAACTTGAAAGATCTTAACATGGGACTTATGATAGGAAGTTTCTATAATCCGGCCTCAGAAGCAACTGTACTGACTTGACCTTGAGCCTAGAGAGTTCTGCTTTTTTGAAAACTCGATTTTTAGATTGACATCTTGTAATGTATTTGTAAAGGCACCACACTAAGCCCTTTCTCTTCCCAGGTCCAAAACCCTCCAAATGTTATCCGTTCAGATAAAAGGATGATTATCTTTAGGGCTTTTTGATTTATTAAAGAGAGATTGCAGATAGAGACAGGAAAACATTGGAGAGAGAGAGCAGGAATCAGAACATGTTGCAGATTGGACTCAGTTGGCACCAATGCTCAGTGTGCCTTAACCAAGAAACCACAATGCCTGTTTTTATTTCCTCTTGAAATATTGTGCCTTTGATTTCTTTACCTAATATTAAAAATCCTTTTTGCATTGCTAAACCATTTCATTTGGTGAATTTTGTGCACAAACATCTGAAATTTGTATTCATTAGATGAAAGGATTGCATGTCATTCCTGTTCTTAGATTTTAGAATGAGAACTTCCCGTAGATACACTTGCCATGCAACAAAATCATTCTGACCCAGTGTTACTGTCATGGTTCTCAATGGGAAAACATGTGTGCCCTTCAGTGAGCAAATTAATGGGATGACATGGTGAGTATGTGTTTTGCTCTGTGTTTGTTGTAGACTTGAGAGAAGTGGTGTTTGTCATCCAGAGCCAGAGGAACTCTTTCCATGTGCAGCAGGCGGAGAAACTCAGAAAAGACCTTCTGCTGCAGGCACAAGCTCTTCAAGAGGTATCAAATATATATATAATTTTTTTTCTTTTCTTTTCAGTTTTCACACTTTTTTTTCATGACCTTTTGACCATATATCTGGCATGAGTTCCAATAATTAAATCACTTCAACTCGAAAGAAAAATTATTTTCTGCAATTATGCTAAAATTTTGTACATGACTTTCTGGACCATTACAGCCATCTGTCATGAACCCTATGCCAAGCCAGATGTACATTACCAGTCCAGACTTTGAATACATCTACTTATGCTTTAATATTGCTAATTTACACATTTTAGATTTATAGTGTGGCAGGGATGTCACTAGGATTGGAAGACAGAGGGGGCTTAGCCCCCAGGGTATGTGTAACTTGCATTTGCAAAATCTTTGCACTCACATACAAGCATGTGTGTGTGTTTATATATATAAAATAATTATACACAGTGAGAGTACACATACATTTATTATGTAAATACAAACTTGGATGCGATTAATCACGATTATAATCATCTCAGCCCTAGTTAGAATATAGCTAGCATATATAATAAATATAATGAAATAATTTAGTTTAGGCTATGCATAGTGCCTAGAGCTGCCAACAAATGCTTATTGTTAGAAGAAAATAAAACAATCCTTAGACATAGACCATTACTGACCTAAGTCACACCGACTTCCTCTGAATCAACTGGCCTGCCAATCTCCTGCGGCTACTTCTCTTTCTCTCTGCTAAAATATCTTTGAATATCCATCTCATCTGCTCAATGAATTGAAGGATAAAACGCTAATAGTATTAACAGGGAACCTATGGCATTTAGTTTTCAGTGACAACAACATTCTATGGGGATTGATATTGTTTTAGAATATGCCTATTATAGAGAGAGGTTATATTATTGGCAAAGAATAAAGAGTTGTGTTTAGCTTGCTAAGTTAACCATTTTTTTTTAATTTTGCTTGTTCACTCTAGCTAGACTACAGTTTTCCATAGCAAACCAAAATATCTCCTTTCCTTTACCTCAAGAAAACGTAGCTAAAGGTAAGCAGGTAATAAAAAACAACGTACATTTTCACTCTGTATCACGACACTTTCCAATCTTTCTTTCACCATTAGCGTGTGTATCGGTGTGTGTGTGGGCGGGAGGGTGCATAGCGAGTTCAGACCAAACTAGAGTAACGACGAGATGAGATGAATCCTCCAGTTACTTGCAGCGCTCTGGTCTGCAACGCTCTGAAAGCTGCCAGTTCACACCAATTCAACGAGACAGTGCGGTGCATCATCTTGATAGCACAAAGACTCTTTGTACTTCTGTCCAACTTCCGACTTTTTGGCAATTCTTTGTCACTGTCGCTTTGTCATTTGTTGCGTCTAAATATTAATGAGGATACGGTTGTTGATAAATTGAACTGTTATTGTTGTTCTTATTATCATTTAGGGGGTCTTAGGAACATTTTGGGGTAGCTTCAGTCCCCCCAAAATAGGCCTTACGACGTCCCTGTAGTGTGGTCCTTAAACTATGAAATAAGATAAAAGGAAATATGAAAAATGAAGACATAAAAACAATTTATATTTTATTTCAGCAATGCCACCTTTCCTCACTCATAAGTTGAAGTTTATTTTTGTTTTTATATACTGAAATTATATATATGTGTGTGTGTGTATACCAGATTATATATATAAAAATATAATATATGTATGTGTGTGTGTGTGTGTGTGTGTGTGTATGTGTGTATACCAGATTATATATATAAAAATAGAATGAATAATATAATTTTTATAGCATTTTTGTTTTATACTTTGATTCATTCTGTTAAAAATGATGTACGTAATCTTACATTTGCATGGATAGGTTTGACTTTCATGAAAGCATTCTCTCAGTTAATCTGGCAGCATTTTCATAGCACGCTCTTATTGAATATTCTCATTTTAGAAAAGCCAAGGGCAGATGATAAAGTGACATTTTCAGAAAGTGTAGTAGTAGGATTGACATTCACATGTTAAAAGCTTTATTTCAATGAGGGAAACTGTTCGGTTCATCCTTAATATTTCACACTTGATAGTGCTGTGTTCCATTTATTTCCCAGCATGGAGACTATCATCGGATAGTGAAAAGGTAATGCAATCTTTTTTTTTCACCACCAACAACCCCACCTGGTAGTTTACCATTTTCGTAGACAAACTCTTTCAGACTGCTTGTTTTGAAAAGAGTGCCAAACCTAAATAACCTCAAAGCTCTGCACCAGTTCACTGAGCTGTCACCCTACGATCCAAACAAAGCCAGATTAAGAAGCCGCTCCACTATATCCTTTCTACTGCCTTTCTTTCATTCTCAGACTTCTTTTCCCCTGAACGTCTTAGCCTAATTTTTCAAAGGATGTATATTGGATTTCTATGGTTTCCTCATCAATTATGACCGAGTTGTATTGCAACAAACAAGCTGTTTTGATTTCTTTCATCTTTCCCATCCTTTTATCAGATTAAATGATTTTATCAACACTTTGTGAGTACAAATGAAGTGGAAAAAATACACTGTCATTTTCTTTCTTAGAATTTCTGTTGTTGTGACAGTTGAATTTTTAAAATCACTTGAAATCACAAGAAAACGGCAAATCCATGGATTATTTTAGAAGTCAAGTCAGATGTGGTGCTTGAATGCAATGTCCATCAGTGATGGTTCAGTTATACAAAACATTCACTGAAACACACTGCATTGTCTGTGGTTGAGGACACAAAACAATAATTAGTGATGTAACCAAATTCCAATTTAACTTTGAAGATCACATAAATAATGTACTTGGCCGCGCAAATGCTTTGATACGTTTGAGTCAGTTTTAGGGGAACAATAAAATTTTGTTTAAATCATATATCTTTTTATCTTAACCCACCAGTTCTCCTTCAGTGTTTATTTTAATTAAGTTAATGTAATGTCGTTTTCTAATAATAAGTAATAAAATCTATATATGTAATTATATTTATATTTTATGCTTTTATTTTAAATAAGAATACATTCAATTATTTATATCTTAACTCTACCAGTTCCTCTTTAGTGTATTATTTGTTTTATTAAATAACTAATTTGTAATTATAGTTGAATATATAACATTGTATATATACACACACACACACACACACACACACACACATATATATATATATATATATATATATATATATATATAGTAAACAGTACATATTTATATAATTACATATATAGTTATTATTATATGCTATACTTTATTTTAATGTCCATAGATTGAGCCTTTTTTATATATCTAGTTTTGTGTTCCAAAGAAACTCAACAAAAGCAGAATTGTCATTAAGCTGTTCTTTTAAATCATACACTATAGCTTCTATAGATGATTTTGGATGATATTAAATAATGTATAGAACTTCACTGTTCTTCAGGATAAAACTGAGGAACACAAATACAGTCTTGTATCTTCAGACCTTTGTAGGAAATGAAGGAACCATCTTCAAAACATGAACTCAACTTTCATGCCACAAGATGTCAGCACTAGTCTGAGACATAAGACAGTTTATTTGTAGAGCTGAGACATGATTCTAGTTTCAGTAGAGCAATTTGTATCTCTTTAGTTGGACTCATGATGCATAACATTTATTTGTTAAAGAGAAATGCTCATGCATCATGTTCTCTGTGGATGTGCACATCAGTTCTCTCCCTCTCTGAATCTTGACAGTTGCAGTGTTGTCAGTATGAATTAGACTTGAGCTTTATCACTCTTTCCCTGTGTGGCTGTACAGTGCTGCTGAACATTCCCTTACTTACTCATATTCACACCACAGTGTGCAGACAGCAGTGACTTTTATCTTTTAAAGATTGTAGGATGTTTGTTTCACCACTGGGGGGCCGAAGAAGCAGAACAGTGGGAATACATGCAGAACTGAACAAATTCAATAAGACCGACAGTGTAAACACTGAGATATTCATCTTTAAAGCCCTAAGAGGCACAGAAGTCTGTAGACTTAGCATGGCAGCAGCTGGTATGACTTAGACTGTTTCCTTCTGTTAATGTCAGTGTTGAGCGGGAAACATTCCCTGTGGACTTGTCTTCTTCATGATGTTTGTCATCTTTTTTTTTTGTCCTTGTTGTCAAACTTTCAACCTTTGTTTTATAGATTCCGCCTTAGTTTAGCCTTGTGCTGTATTGCATTTGTTATAATTTTTAAGAAATGCAAGATTATGACATTAAAAATTATGACATTGTTATACCAGAAAAAAAGTGTATTATATTATATAAATAATGTATTATATTAAATCAAGTTCAAGTTCAAGTTCATTTATTTATATAGCACATTTAAACAGCCGCTAGACAGACCAAAGTGCTTTACAGAACAAGCATATAAAAATAAAAGCAGCAAAACACACATAAGCACATAGAGAACAACTAAGCTAAGATTAATTATAAAATCAAGAAGCAAATGTAAAATAATAAGTACAGTCTAAGATAAGTAATCAGTATGCTGACGAGAATAGATAAGTTTTGACCAGAGACTTAAAAACAGAGAGGTTGGGAGCCGTTCTGATCTCTAGAGGCATGGTGTTCCACAGACGAGGCCCTGCCACCGCAAAAGCACGCTCCCCTCTACGCTTAAGTCTGACACGAGGGACTACCAGCAGCGCCTGGTCGTGGGATCTGAGACTTCTGGACTGGATGTACGGATGAATAAGTTCAGAGAGATAAACCGGTGCTAGGTTGTGTAAAGATTTGAAGACAAAGAGAAGAATTTTGAAATCTATTCTCTGCGGACTGGTAACCAATGTAAAGATCTGAGGATGGGAGAGATATGATCATATTTGCGACAATAATATACTATAACTAGTACCTACTATATATATATACATATATATATATATATATATATATATATATACATATATATATATATATATATATATATGTATATAATATATATGTGTGTGTGTGTGTGTGTATTATATGTATATGAAATATTGTAAAAGGTTTTTAAAAATACATTATATGTACTGTACCATATTAGTTGTGGCCAAAAGTTTTGAGAATTACATAAATATTGGAAATTGGAAAAGTTGCTGCTTAAGTTTTTATAATAGCAATTTGCATATACTCCAGAATGTTATGAAGAGTGATCAGATGAATTGCATAGTCCTTCTTTGCCATGAAAATGAACTTAATCCCCCAAAAAACCTTTCCACTGCATTTCATTGCTGTCATTAAAGGACCTGCTGAGATCATTTCAGTAATCGTCTTGTTAAGTCAGGTGAGAATGTTGACGAGCACAAGGCTGGAGATCATTATGTCAGGCTGATTGGGTTAGAATGGCAGACTTGACATGTTAAAAGGAGGGTGATGCTTGAAATCATTGTTCTTCCATTGTTAACCTGCAATGAAACGCGTGCAGCCATCATTGCGTTGCATAAAAATGGCTTCACAGGCAAGGATATTGTGGCTACTAAGATTGCACCTAAAACAACAATTTATAGGATCATCAAGAACTTCAAGGAAAGAGGTTCAATTCTTGTAAAGAAGGCTTCAGGGCATCCAAGAAAGTCCAGCAAGCGCCAGGATCGTCTCCTAAAGAGGATTCAGCTGCGGGATCGGAGTGCCACCAGTGCAGAGCTTGCTCAGGAATGGCAGCAGGCAGGTGTGAGCGCATCTGCACGCACAGTGAGGCGAAGACTTTTGGAAGATGGCCTGGTGTCAAGAAGGGCATCAAAGAAGCCACTTCTCTCCAAAAAAAAAAACATCAGGGACAGATTGATCTTCTGCAGAAAGTATAGTGAATGGACTGCTGAGGACTGGGGCAAAGTCATATTCTCCGATGAAGCCCCTTTCCGATTGTTTGGGGCATCTGGAAAAAGGCTTGTCCAGAGAAGAAAAGGGGAGCGCTACCATCAGTCTTGTGCATGCCAACAGTAAAGCATCCTGACACCATTCATGTGTGGGGTTGCTTCTCATCCAAGGGAGTGGGCTCACTCACAATTCTGCCCAAAAACACAGCCATGAATAAAGAATGGTACCAAAACACCCTCCAACAGCAACTTCTTCCAACAATCCAACAACAGTTTGGTGTAGAACAATGCATTTTCCAGCACGATGGAGCACCGTGCCATAAGGCAAAAGTGATAACTAAGTGGCTCGGGGACCAGAATGTTGAAATTTTGGGTCCATGGCCTGGAAACTCCCCAGATCTTAATCCCATTGAGAACTTGTGGTCAATCCTCAAGAGGCGGGTGGACAAACAAAAACCCACTAATTCTGACAAACTCCTGATACTCCTGATATAAGCACTGATATTTCTAGAAAATGCAGACATAAAGTTGAATTTTAGACCCTGGACGACAAAACCAGTCTTAAGTTAAATTTTGTATGATTTATATAAGCTTTCCATTGATGTATTGTTTATTAGGATCTGACAATATTTGGCAGAGATACAACTATTTGAAAATCTGGAATCTGAGAGTGCAAAAGAAATCTGAGAAATTTACAAAATACCTTTACTTAATATCCTAATGATTTTTGGCATAAAAGAAAAATGGATGATTTTGACCCATACAAGGTGTTTTTTTTTTTTTGGCTATTGCAAAAAATATACCCCAGTGACTTAAGATTGGTTTTGTGGTCCAGGGTTACATATAATGCTTTCTGGTTCATGTAATAAGTTGTGGAAGGAGTTCAGTAATTGCAAATGACTTGGAAAAGTCAACTGGGTAATTCATTGCAGATGATGAGGAGGCTGTAATTAGTTTCATCCATTAGCTCAAATTTGCCCTAATTATTTACTCCGATGCACAGACATGATTAAACCAAGCACCCGTTAGCAGGGCAGTGCAATGTGTTATGTTTGTCCCAGTCTCTCTGGTAATCAGACCGATGGGCATAGAACATTGGCTAAGTCAGTCTGACCTCACAACTGAAATGCATCCTTATAATGATTTGTATTGGTTTGACTTGACATTAGCCCTTTTAAAATGCTGCTGGCTTTGTGTTTTTTTATGACATTATACAATCATAAAATATTAGCTTAATGGTTATATTGACTATTCTCTGCTGTTAATTAGTTGTTGCTGGTCAAAAGCATGTTACCTAAAGCATGTTTGTACCCATTTTAGGTTAAAAGCATTTTCACAAAAAAAAAAAAAAACGTCAGCCTGAGAATAGCACAAAGGTTAATTACTGAACAGATAACTGAAAATAAATTTTGATGGTAGAACTATTTATTTTCCAATGAAGTTAACCTGATAGGACAAACTAGGTTCAGTGAACTTGCTATACGCAAGCTTATGTCTGTTTTTACACTTTCTCTTCCCATGACAGACAGATCAGTCACATCTAAGACTAGAGTGTTAATTTCGCGCCGTTCCGGTCTCTGGCCGCCATGTGACTGAACCAAGGCAACCATCTGAGGTAACATAAGGTAGCAAGGTTACACCGACCCCTATCTTCGTTGCCGCCTTGAGTCACAGCGTAATCAAAATCCCTTTTTGCTCTGTTCACATGCTGATGAGCTGAATGAAGACACAGTGGATGTCACAAAGTCCTCCGATCTATATTAAGTCATTCATGTGTCTCTTTAGAGATAAGAATAAAGTTTTGAGGGCACATTTGTAATATACTGTGGGTATAGAAAATAACCACCCCACCCCCACCCCACACACACTTAAAATAATCACATCTTTTTGCTTTGCAACCTGAAATGAAGACTGACACAGTTTCCTTTTATCTAGCTGTATTTAGCTGATATAACACCAACATGTCAGAAGAATAAAAAGAAATACAATGAAGAAACAGAATCACTGAGTTAGAAAAAGGGTCACCCCTCTCCTAAAAATGACTTGTAACCTCAATCAGGTGTAGCTAATCACCTTCTCAGTGGCACACAGAGCCATTTGACTTTCAGCTGTGGTCATTTTGATTAGCTCAGCATGAAAATAGCTTTTGCTGGAGCATTTCAGTCATTGGCAATGCAACTGAAGCAAACAATCAATTATGGGTGGCAAGGCACTGTCAAAAGATCTCCAGGATAAAGCTGCGGACAGGCACAAGTCGGGAGATGGATACAAAAAAATGCAAAGGCTTTATCATGGCCTAGAAGCACAGTGAAGGTGAGGGTATTTGGAACAACACATACCCTCCGTGATTGGGACATCGCTTCAAACTGGATAAAAGAGCCAGGAGGAAACTGATCAGAGAGGTGACCAAGAGGCCTACAGCAACTCTGAAACAGCTGCAGGAATTTATGACAAAGAGTGGTCATTGTATGCAACAATATCACAAATTCTCCACAAATGTGGCTTGTATGGGAGGGATGCAAGAGAAAAGCCAATTCCTCAAGAAAAGTCACATGCAGTCACCACTGAGCTTTGCCAAAATGCAATTTGAAGATTATGAGGCAGATGAGACTAAAATTTAATTATTTGGCCTCAACACCAGACAATAGGTCTTGAGGAAATCCAATACAGCTCACCATCCAAATAACAGCACGGTAAAGCATGTAGGTGGTAATATCATGTTCTGGGGGTGTTTCTCTGCAGCAGGGAATGGTGCACTTGTCAGGATAGAAATAAAAATGAATGTGGCAAAATACTGTAAAATTCCTGAGAAAAAACTGCTGTCCTCTGCCAGAAATTTATCAAATGGAAGAAGGTTAACCTTTGACATGGTGACATGGTTAACCTTTGACATAACCTTTAACATGACAACGAACCAAAGCACACAGCAAATCTGAGCACACATTGGTTGAAGGAGAAATGCTGAATGTCGTTGCATGACCTAGTCAGAGATGAGGACCTAGTCTGTGGAATGACTTGAAGACTGCAGTCCACAAATGGTCACCATCAAATTAAACTGAACTTGAGCAGATCAAAAAAAAAAAGAGTGAGCAAATATTGCCAAGTCTAGATGTGCAAAACTATTAGGGACATTTCCCAACAGACTAAAGGCTGTAATTAAAGCAAAACGTGGTTCAACAAAATACTGACACAAAGGTGATCCTTTTTCAAACTCCGCGATTCTGGATTTGTATGTTTGGTTTTTAAGGGTTTTTTTCTTGTATGTGTTTTTGTTTTTCGTAATGTTGGTGTTATATTGTTCACTTGGATGTTCAGAGTTACACTGAGTAAATACAGCTGGACAAAACAAAAGGGGGCTAATTCTTTTCTGTATCCGCTGTATTAAGAAGGAAGTTTTGAACATGAACACTCTCTCATCTGATTCATTATCACTCCT